>NW_028323433.1:0-49379 GCF_984573655.1 Nuphar pumila | reverse complement strand
GGAGAATATAGTGTGCCCTGTGGCTAGGATATTCTATTCTTGTTTCCCTTGTGTCAATATCACTGTAGTCTCTCTGGGTTGCTGTGCTTGGACGCTAGTCATGAGGAATAGGTTCTTGTGTGTCTCTCCCTTTGATACTATCTAGCCGTTATTCCCTCATATCTCCTGCGTCCATGCGTCGTTGTTTGTTTAGGACGAGTAGTGTTGCATTGTGTGCTGCGTCCATGAAGAATGCTTTTGATGTGGTGCCTTGAGCAATCCTGTGTCGTTGCGTTGCTCAGCACCTGCATGCTTTGGAAGTGACACGACAGCCAGTCGTGCGTGAGGGCAACCGTAGCTCTGTTGCATCGACGCATACCGCTCCATGCGTTTACCATAGTTGAGCATAGTCATGTCGTAGACTTGTGCGTGTGCTGTGTGGTTCCTAGGTACCTGGTTAGTACCTGGGTCATACATCTCCATGGAGTATATATTGAGATGCATTGCTTTGGTTCCTTGAGTTATGCTGTAACGACAATAGCCAAGTACGTCGTTACCTGAACATCAGGTAACAGTTGCAGTCTTGTTGTGAACCTTCCCGTTTGTTGAGCAACATCGATTTCCAACATTACAGCATAACTCCCGTCGCGTTCTGGGCTTCCCAGCAAGGCGCGGCGCTTGACTTGGACTCTTCCTTCGTCCATTGGGTGCGATTGAGTGTATCGTGGCTCGTTTGGGTTCCTTCCGTTTATCCAACGCTTGCTGCGTGCACTGCGTCGCTTGGTGTTCCTCTGAGGATCTTCACATGCTGTCTTTTTGAAATTGACGCCAGTGGCTTATTTCCATCAGCGGTGATTGATTCGTGTATGGATGCTATCCATACTCCAATTCAAGTTGACTTTGCAGCTCTGGGTGTTTCTGATGGTGTCACCCACCCCGTGTCATAGCGTCGTGCCATTCCTTTGCACCATGCAAATGCGTGAGACCGATATGCTTGGTCGCGCATGCTTTTCGCAGCTGCTAGATGTGCATGTCATTCCCTTCCGTTGCACAGTGCCTGGCTGACGAAGTTGCGCGTGTCGCTGCTATGCTATTTCTTTCCTTAAAATAGCTGCTTTGCACGTGCCTTTTCCTTGCACGCCAAACCTTGCCTGTTGAGTTGACAGCTTTTGTGCTTACCGCATGCTTTCGTTTTGCGTGTCTCTGCTGGTGCTGTCATGAGACGTTTTGTGCACATGTCCGCTGCGATATGTGCGGCACATTTTGCAATTGGTCTTGATTAGCTGATCGTACAAAAGGGATCACGCCTACTTTCATTGTTGCATCCTCTTTCATGACTGGTGATTGCTGTTGCATACCTTTGATGTCGTGAGCGTTGTGATATGTCGAAATGATGCATGCGTTACCCTGACGCATGTGTTCTCCATGTGCAGCACCTCCCGAAACACTTCCTTTGTCCTCCGTTGATTTGGAAGTGAACAGATATCGTATGTTTCCAATCTTCCAGTTCTTGCGCGATTGCTTGGTGAGTGTGTTCGCTTTAAGATTAGTATAAATGTAGCTAGGTGTTTTTGTTGCTCCGTGGGCATGCCAGCCCAAGACTGCTGTCGGGGCTGACGACAGCTACAGTCTCTCCAGCGGACAACAGTTGTAGATGTGTCCTTGCATTTCTTCCCAGCTTCTTTTCCATGTGAATGTCGTGGCTTTGTTGCTTTGTGCCTTTCCTTTTGCGAATGCAACCACTTCTTATCCCTGAAGGAAGTCCTTGGCCTTTCCCTTGTTGCTTTCAACTCGGTTTAGACGAGCGGATTTCCCTCACCCTAGTTCCTCAAGTAGGGGAGGCGTTTGCACCTTTTACTTCTGGTGCTTCTTCTCTCCGAACTAGGGTCGATGCTAGGTTGGACGAGAGGTATCTTGGCCTTCTTCTTAAGCTAAGTTTCTTCAATTCTCTTTAGCCTTGGTAACCTCTCTTTCCTGCTCCCTCAACTAAGAGGTAATCTGCGCTCTTGCCTTCGTAGTGCTTGTACATTCCTAGATAGTAGTTGAGTTGCTACAATAGAGAGGTTGATAACCTTCCGTCTGCAATGACGTAAATCTACTGGTCTTTCCTACTTTCTCGAGTAGGGGAACGGTTCGCACTCATGCCTTGGTAGTGCTTGTACTCTCCGAACTAGGAATGAAGGAAGACTTCAAGAGAGGCTGATGGCCTTCTGTCCGGGAGGACGTAAAACCTCTGCAGTGGAGCATGCGCTTGCGAAACGATGCTTGTGAAGCTTAGCCTTGTGGAGTTAAAACCCTCTTAGCCTCATTCCCGCCTCATCATCTTGAGTATCCCCATCTCCCTTCCTTCTCAACTCGTGGGATTGCCAGCTATTATTTGGACTACAATGCGTGCTAACATTTGGGGAGTGGATCGTTGTGGAGTTAAGGTCACGGTTGGGGCTTGAACTATGTTGTTGGCCGGGTATCCACGAGCCGAAAATATACCCGTCGCGGGTAACCCGCGAGCTTCGCACCCGCGCGGGTGCACCCGCAAACTGCCCTTTCCGCGCGAGCGTCTGGCATATGGCGCGAAATATTCAAATCGTAATTTGAAATGTGTTGGACGACCCGACATGGGCTGAACAACATATGCAAAGGCGTTAAAGCATATCATGGGCAACAAGCGCACCCTGCTCGGTACTGAGAAGCTGGAGAAAATGCTTTTCTTCTTTGCCAACTCGCGCATTGCTGCTCGCATCGGTGAGAAGACAGTTGCGATGCTAGAGGCATCTGAGGCTGAGTGGATCAACAAGCTGTGCACTTCTGACGCTGACGACGCAGAGGATGTTGAATCTGATGATGAGGAGGAGTCTGTAGAGCATGTGTGGGATGTCTAGTGTAATACCTCTAAATTGTCATCGTTTGCCCTGTTATTGCACGCAGTGTTGTATGAATCATCAACCCTGTCGCGATTTCCGTCATGCCGCTCCAACAGCTAAACCAAATCAAACGCCGAGTAACAAGCAACGGTTGTACTGTATTCATTGAGTTGCATGCTATTGGGGGCACCTCTGGGCAACGCCCCCAGTAGCTCGCTCGCGTCGAGCCGTACAGGCTGGCTCGCGGTCAATACTTCCTGAAACTGGCGGGTTACCCGCGAGCCGAAAATACACCCGCAGCGGGTAACCCGCAGGCCTCGCACCCGGCCGGATACCCGGACCCGCCCCACAACTTAGGGCTTGAAGCACCAAGTGCCAGAGTAAGAGTTGGATACTCTAGTTCCTTGATTTGGGCAAGCAACTTAAGGAGAGCAAAGCAATGAACGACTGATACCGTACGGATGGTGATGGACCTAAGTACGATGAAGAAGAGCAGCGTTTGTCGATGCTGTTGTCGCCATTGTGGAATCAGTTTGTTTGCAATTTGGGCCGGCAAATGCTTGCTTGTGTTTGTGGATGTGAAGTCTTTACATGAACAACATTCCTCTCACCTTATCCATGCCATGAAGATGTTGACCCTGAATCCTCTCTCTCTTAGTATGGCTTTGGGTGTTGCTTTCACTTCATCGCTCAGTTTGCTTTACTTGGGGAGTGTCAGGAATGGTGAATGTCTTGATGTTTGGTTGAGTCAATTATCTCCAGTCAATGCATCATCCTTGCTTTCCGTGATGCGTATTCTTGCACGTGCTTTGATCACTGTTCACTGGATAACTTCATATGGGGAGTGCTGGCGTATGCAGTGCTCTTTGTTCCCTTGCCGTGCGTAGGACTTTTGTTGGTGTTATTGCCCCGCAGCAAATGGGGAGTGTTGGAGAATATAGTGTGCCCTGTGGCTAGGATATTCTATTCTTGTTTCCCTTGTGTCAATATCACTATAGTCTCTCTGGGTTGCTGTGCTTGGACGCTAGTCATGAGGAATAGGTTCTTGTGTGTCTCTCCCTTTGATACTATCTAGCCGTTATTCCCTCATATCTCCTGCGTCCATGCGTCGTTGTTTGTTTAGGACGAGTAGTGTTGCATTGTGTGCTGCGTCCATGAAGAATGCTTTTGATGTGGTGCCTTGAGCAATCCTGTGTCGTTGCGTTGCTCAGCACCTGCATGCTTTGGAAGTGACACGACAGCCAGTCGTGCGTGAGGGCAACCGTAGCTCTGTTGCATTGATGCATAACGCTCCATGCGTTTACCATAGTTGAGCATAGTCATGTCGTAGACTTGTGCGTGTGCTGTGTGGTTCCTAGGTACCTGATTAGCACCTGGGCCATACATCTCCATGGAGTATATATTGAGATGCAGTACTTTGGTTCCTTGAGTTATGCTGTAACGATAATAGCCAAGTACGTCGTTACCTGGACATCAGCTAACAGTTGCAGTCTTGTTGTGAACCTTCCCGTTTGTTGAGCAACATCGATTTCCAACATTCTGGCCCAAAATACATCAGCAGAGCTTGTATTTCAGTAGTACTTGAGACTAGGAATACCGTAGGCAGCAGCGAACAGGCGCAAGCAATGGCTCTTGTGAAACCACATTGAAAACGCTTTACGATCCCACACCACCCAAAGTCAGCAGCGTTCTAAGCGAGGGACAAGCACCCACAGAGGGCTACCTGATCCTAAGCAGTGAAAAGGCATGGAAAGGACAGTCATGGATATGGGGTACAATATGCAACCTGCTACTTTCAGCCAGTGTTGACGATAGTCAGGAGCACTGCATCAAATGATAGATATGCAGCATCTCTCAGGGAAATGGGGCGGCAGTCCTGTCTGTTGCATTATCTAGTGGCACTAGTTCGCGGTTTGGTTGCTGACTATGTGTGTTGTGCTTCCCGCCAGATCGGGGTTGTGCGCTGCCAGTGTTTTGCGTTGTCGCTCATTTGCTACCTGCTTATATGCGAACTTCTACGTCGAGAATAGCCTAACGGCTGAACCCTTTAATGGTTGATATACTTGAACACCTGCCTTGCCCTGATTTGAAGTTTAGTAAGCCGCTACTGTCATCGGTTAATGTTTTATCATTAGGCTATGATGATGATTGATGTATCTTTTTACAACACTACTATTCTCCTTGTTATTGTTTTGATACCTGTCGTTACACAGTTTTGTTGTCATCTTAGTCGCAACGATGTCCACGCCACTCGTCAATGGCATTTCGCCCTTGGATGGTTTCATTGGAGGCCGTTTTCTGATTTGGCGAAGACAGGTGATGTCGTGTTGGCACAGGAAATCTAAATCCACTTATGAGCTCCTGATTCGCTTAGGAGTTCCGAAAGCGCTTGGTCCAGCCCAGCCGTCAATTGCAGCTGCCGCTGTGGTAGGCTCTGACGGAGCGCCCAAAAACCCTGATAACCAACCAGCTGCGACTGCTACTGACACCGTGCCTCCGGCCAGGCCTCACTCTCAACGAGTGCGAGCTGAAACTGTTCCAGCAGCCGTTCTTGCGGCTGACGCAGCTCTTAAGCAAGGGCGTCAAGCATTGCTGATGCAGCGGCTGAAGACGAGATTGATTGGGCCGCTGCAGGGGACATTTTGATGTTTCTTGGCCAACCCTGGCAAGCCGGTACGTTCGAGTGGCCTCCGGTAGGGAGATCTGGCTCAGCTTGCAGCGTGAGTACGAGGAGCATTGCTTGAATTACGCATCAGTGGTTGAACTGCAGTTCCGCAACCTGGGGCCACGCAATTTGGCAACGGTGCAGGACTACGCAGACCGTGCGTGGGCACTAAGCGTTGAGTTGCAGGAACTTGGCCGCGCAGTGGCGTTCCCGTCCTTGTAAGAGGCCATGTTGGCCGGCTTGCAAAGAGAGCGTCCAGCATGGGCGACGGTGATCCAAGGGGTCCTTGCGCTGCTCCCACTGTACCAAGAGAACTGGCAGCAAGACGGCGGCCTCCGATGCTGGCAGCGTGTGATGTCATCTCTTGTGCAACCTGAGGTTCGCCAGGCTGAGTTGGCACCGGCGGCAATCGCTTTTGCTGCGCAAGCGGCCCCGCAGCTAGGAACGTTCAGGATGAGCAGATCACTGCACTCACGGCTCAGGTGGCGGCATTGCGGGCAGGCGCAGCTTGTGTTCAGGGTCATGGTCGCGGCGGCGGCGGCAACAGACGCGGTGGACGTGCGACAGCGGGCCGGGGTGCGAATGACGAGAGTCGTCTAGCCGACTACCAAGTTGGAACCAAGCAATGCCTTGTCTGTGGATCCACAGGTCATGTCGCGCAAGCCTGCCCCGATAACTGGCGCAAACGTGGTGCGTCCGGCCACCCCTCGTGCTCGCTTGCATCATCTGGTGAGGCTGTGCCTTTTGCTTGGGTGATGAACACGGGTGCTACTCAGCACATGAGTCCGGGGGGTGGCGCCGCCTTTGTGTCCTATCGTGTGCTCCAGCCCCGGTTCGGGTCAGATTTCCAGGCCAAGGCGTGTGGGCACCTGCTGTGGGCGTGGGTGATGTGCAGATAATGGGTGTGCATGGCCCCTTCTTGTTGCAGGAGGTATTGCACGTGCCAGCGCTTGCTGGTCCAATTCTCCATATCTGTGGAAGTCAGCCGCGGAGCTGCGTTCCACATTCATCCGCCGCATTCTCGTGCGGGCCCTCACCGTGCAACGCTGCTCGATCCAGCGCCCAGTCGTGTCGTGCTGTCTGCCTCTTTTGCGGGGCGGCTGTACGTTGTTGAATCTCAGCCTTGTGCTCTGTCAGCGCTAGCGGGTAGCTCGCCCCTTGATGAGGCATGGCTGTGGCATCGCCGTTTGGGGCACATCCGCATTGAGGCGCTCGGCGATCTTGCGAAAGCCGGGCGTCTGCCGGGATGCACATTGACCGCATCTCAATTCTTGCAGGCCGGTAGAGCTGCAGTTTGCGAGCCGTGTGTTGTGGCAAAGCTGCGGCGCGCGCCCCATCACCCTCGGCCGCCACGTGTCCCGGAGGTGTGCGACACCCTCAGCTCTGACCTGTGCTCCTTTCCGGTCCCCGCCGCTGGGTATGGCCACGCCAGGGATTTCCACTCACTCGTGGATCATGCTAACGGCCATGCGCGCCTCACATTTCTGCCTCGCAAGAGCAATGTTGCGCAGGCTCAGCGTGAGGGCATCGCCTGGTATGAGACGCAGACGGATCGCAAGGTGAGACGCGTGCTCAACGACCGGGGAGGGGAATATGTCAGACACAGCTCCGCGCGTGGTATGCTGCTCGAGGCACGCAGCCACTTTTGACAGCCGCATATACACCGGAGCCCATCGGCATCGCCGAGCGTTTCAATTTGCGCGTGCTGGACCTCGTCATGGCCATGCTGTCGGACAACCCGCTGGGTGCCGAGCACTACGCAGATGCAGCGCACTACGCTGTGGATCTCCTCAACGCGGGGGTGTTCTCGGGCGCGGCCTGCTCCACGCATGAAGCTCGTCTGGGTAGGCGACTCGAGCTTGATGCCTTCCGGCGTTTTGGATGCCGCTGCTGGGTTCATGTGCCCGGTGCTCCGCACAAGCATCGGCTGAAGCTGGCACCGCGCGCGTTGCCGGGTCGTTTCTTGGGGTTTCAGCAGCCGCTGGGCTCCGGCATGTACCGGGTGGTCTTGGACGATGGGCGCCTGATGCAGTCACGCACAGTTCGCTTCTGCGAGGGATCTGCGTTGCTCACCGTTGGGCGAGGTGAGGATGACAACTGGGAGCCACAGCTCGCGCCGCCTCCGCCGCCGCTAGTGCCACAGCCAGCTCCTCCTCGCGGCCCCCCGTCTTCGAGGGAGGATGACAACGGGGAGCCACAGCCCGCGCCGCCGCCTCCGCCGCCAGCGCCACGGCCAGCTCTTCCTCGGGGCCCCCGGCCTCCGCCTGCGCCGGTGCCGCCCGAGATTCAACCGGATCCTTTGAGCGGGGAGATCGCGCAACAGGATCCCTTGCTGGTTGCCAATCCGGCTCCAGCGCCGGTGCCACAGCCTCCGCCGCAAGGCGCACTCACGCCTGCTAGACGCTAGGGCATGAGCATGATCGTTGCCCAGCAAGCAACTTGCAAACGCACGCAGGTCGCGCGCGCCGCGAGAATGCAGGAGTCCCCCCCACGCGGTATGTCCCAAGCGCCTCGACCGCTGTTGCAGTCCACCTTTGGTGCGAGCCGACCTCAGCGACTCCGCAGTTCGCCCCTACAGCTGGAGTGCCTGATTTGCCGCCTGAGATGCTGCCAGAGACGTGTCCTCCGACGCCTGAGCTGCCACCCGAGACTCAGTATCGAGGCAGCGGCGCATGTCACCGGGACGGGGAGCGTCGCTTCCAGGAGGAGTTTGCGGCACTAGCTGCCGTGGGCTCCGCCCTAGCGGTGCGTGAGTCGAACCCGCGCAGCGTAGCCGAGGCACTGGCCCGTCCCTCTGCTGAGTTGTGGCAGAAGGCCATCCAAGACGAAGTCATCTCCTGTCTTGAGTTCGGCGTGTGGGAGGCATGCGAGCTGCCAGAGGGGAAGCAAGCCCTCCCCAGTCATTTTGTGCTGGAGGTGAATCGCGATGGCAGATACAAAGCGTGGCTTGTTGCCGGAGGCCACAAGCAAGTGTACGGCCTTGACTTCGATGAAACGTACGCCTCCGTTTGCGCATACCGCACATTCCGCATGATGCTGGCCATCTGTGCTCACGAAAATCTTGCCCTACGGCAGTTTGACGTGCGTACGGCTTTCTTGAACGGAACTCTTGACGAGGAGGTGTACCTGCGGCCGCCAGCAGGAGCGGACCCTCCACTTGCAGCACGTGGCTTGGTGCTACGCCTGCATCGTGCGCTCTATGGTCTGCGTTAAGCGGGGCGCATGTGGAACAAGCGCCTTGAGCATGCGCTGCGCACCAATGGATTCACGCAGTCCGATGCAGATCCCTCACTCTGGATGCTCCACGGGGAGAACGGGGCCGTTTTCTGCTTGTTCCACACTTGTTCTATGTTGACGATGGAATGGTCGTCGCTCGCACAGCAGAGGAGGCTGACGCCTTGGTGTCGCTCATTGCCTCAGTTTTTGACTGCCGCATTCTCGGGGAGCCGGCTGACTTCCTGGGCATCACCATTCATCGAGATCGAGCAGCGGGCATGTTAACAATCGAGCAGAGTGACAAATCCCGAGCGCTTGCCGAAGCGCATGGGCTGAGCGGGGAGAGCCGTGTCGTGTCGATGACGCCAGACACTTACGCATGCTTGCGCGCTGCGTTGGACGGTGAGGAGATGGCAGACGTTTTGTAGTACCAGTCGGTGGTCGGCAGCCTCCTTCACTTGGCGCAATGCACCAGACCTGACATTGCCTTGGCTGTGGGAGCTTCGGCCAGCTACAGCCACAAGCGCATCAGGAGGCACTGTGTGATGTGGTCAGGTACTTGGGGAGCACAGCTGAACGGGGCAACACTTATGGTCGCTCGGACGCGGCTGTGGAGTTTTGGTGTGATGCAAACTTTGCTGCCTGCGTGGACACGCATCGTAGCACCACTGGCTGGGTGGTGTGCATGTACGGGGGGGCGGTCTCGTGGTCGAGCAAGCAAGCAACAACGGCACTCTCGACAATGGAGGCAGAGTATCAAGCTTGCAGGGCTGCCGCGCGCGAAGGTTGTTGATATGATGCGATAACAAGGCTGCGCTGTCTCTATGTGCAGATCGTAACGGTCAAAGCACATTGACATCGTGCACCATTATGCGCATGACCAGGTTGCTGCCGGCGACATTCGATTCACCTATTGTCGCTCGACTGAAAATGTTTCTGACTGCCTGACAAAGCACTTGACCGCGTCTTGTTCAACCCTTGTCTGGTGGGCCTAGGAATGCTTGATTAAGTTGGAGCGCCCAAAGGGAAGTGTTGCATTATCTAGTGGCAATAGTTCGCGGTTTGGTTGCTGACTATGTGTGTTGTGTTTCCCGCCAGATCGGGATTGTGCGCTGCCAGTGTTTTGCGTTGTCGCTCCTTTGCTACCTGCTTATATGCGAACTTCTTGACGGTGACGTCGAGAATAGCCTGATGGCTGAACCCTTTAATGGTTGATATGTGTGTTACAAGCGACAGGGCTGGCAAACCAGGAAAGACCACCAAAACGCGAATGAAAAACAAAGGAAGACAAGGCACACAGCGACACAAACGAAACAACTAAGTAAGACGGGCATCATCCGGGCCCTCCATCGGCTCATCACAGCCCGGCCGGAAGTTGTGCCCGACACGAACGGCAATGCGCGAGAGAGAGTTGTAATACATGCGCATTGCCCTTGCACAGGGCGCAACTGAGCTCCCGACGCACAGTCCGTACGAAAGCGGCCTTGGACACCCGACCTGCCGCCTCCACCAGGTCGCCAAGCTCCGACAAGAACCGCGACGCCGCGACACCCATGCGGCCGTGTGACACAACAGCAAGCGGCACAAAGTCGAACGCAGAGCCTTCGCCAACCTCCGCGAACTCCGCCCGCTTCCTCGCCTCAGCCTTCGCAGCCGCAGACCCTCCAGCCTCCGCTGCGTCTCGCACGTACGATGCAGCCGCCGGGTGCGTGACGACGCAGTCCAGGATGCGGACGCCACCGTCAGGCCAGACCACGAGGATGTCGCCCCGACGTTGAGTGGCAGCCCCTCGCGCCCCCGGGGCCCCAAGGCTGCTGTAAAGCGGCTCCGCGCTCGATGCGCAACCAGCGCGGCGGATGGCATGGCGCTAGGCAGAAGCCCAGATATCATGGCGCACAATTGCCTTGCCAGCGTTGTGTTTGCAGGAGAGAGCGTGGTCCGGCGTCGTCGAGTCGCCAGCGGAGCAGGTGCATGGAGGGACGTCGATCAGCGACGGCACCCCCAAGCCGAGCCGATGCCGGGCTGCCATGCGAAACTCCGCGTTAGTAAGACGCAGGGCCGACCACACGGGCAGCGCAGTAAGCCAGCCCGACGACGTGCCAGTGGAGGCACTGCGAAGGCGCGCCGCATCCCGCTGGCCCTCCACGGTGTTAGTGTCACAGGCCTCGAGCATGTCCGCGCCCGCACGATCGCCCACAACCCTTAATGGTTGATATACTTGAACACCTGCCTTGCCCTGATTTGAAGTTTAGTAAGCCGCTACTGTCTTGGGTTCATGTTTTATCACTGTCTGTCACTTGCAACCATGCACCACGACACCCGCCTATTCTGGCCCAAGATACATCAGCAGAGCTTGTACTTCAGTAGTACTTGAGACTAGCAATACCGTAGACAGCAGCAAACAGGCGCAAGCAATGGCTCTTGTGAAACCACATTGAAAACGCTTTACGACCCCACACCACCCAAAGTCAGCAGCATTCTAAGCGAGGGACAAGCACCCACAGAGGGCTACCTGATCCTAAGCAGTGAAAAGGCACATGGAAAGGACAGTCATGGATATGGGGTACAATATGCAACCTGCTACTTTCAGCCAGTGTTGACGATAGGCAGGAGCACAGCATCAAATGACAGGTATGCAGCATCTCTCAGGCAAATGGGGCGGCAGTCCTGTCTGTCACTTGCAACCATGCACCACGACACCCGACTATTCTGGCCCAAAATACATCAGCAGAGCTTGTACTTCAGTAGTACTTGAGACTAGAAATACCGTAGACAGCAGCAAACAGGCGCAAGCAATGGCTCTTTGACATGTTGTTTCATTAAAGCGATGGGCATCTTTCACGACACATTAACATTCGGCACTCTGTACCAAAGGTGATGGGGCTTCAAGCATTCTGCCCCGGTCAGCGTATGCAATCTCGCCAAGAACATCCCGCCTTCAGTGATCACCATTTTCTGATTTACGCCTACGACATCCCAGACGCTGCCATCCATGTCTTGGTGCAATCTTTCCTGTATCATGCAGTGCTTCGCCAACATGTAGTTCGATCCCCGTTCTGTAAACGGAAATCAGGCATTTTCAGGCATCTGGACCTGCAAATTATGCCACCTTGCGTAAGGCAATCTACCCTGGCCCATCTTCAACGAGTCTCGCTGGCCCCAGCCGATAACGGTGCCACCCCAGACTGAAATAATTTCCCTGTCATCGGATTTGCTCCGTGCTTACAAAACATCCTCTGCAAAAAGCACTCGTGCGTTTTGGCGAGCAAGTGAGCCCATCCTTAACGTCTCGGGGAGCTGAGATCACCATTTGCATGCACCAACTTGTCAAGCAAACACAGCACTGAATGCAAGGCACGATGCCACAGATTTTTTTCAATTTTGATCAGATCATGGATGGAAAACGATATGGTGCAGAATCTAACAAGGTTGGACATGATTTCCTTGCCTGCACACCTGGCGCCCATGAGCACGTGTTATTTGCAGTAACTCTACTCCATGTGTCATGTAGTTCATCGACATGATATCGGCGTATGAATTGCGAGGTGAGCTTGTTGGTTGCATGTGAGCCACACCTGCTACTCTTCACCAGGCTTCCACCCTCGCTTCTGGTCCTTGCCTGCCTTAATGTCGTCCAGAAGTTTCTGAACCGTCTGCATTGCCATGTCAGTTTGGTACCTCTGGTTCGGGCTCATCTTCTCCTGTAGCTGCGTGGCCAACTCAGGGTCCATCGTGCGCTTGTTCGTCGTTGCCATGATCGCTTCTCCCGCGACCCAGCAGCCGCCAAACACAGCCACGTAAAACATAGTTCTGGCTTGCCATGAGCTGTTCGACCATAACGCCACGCGTCTCCACAATGTGTACATGCTTCCGGTACTTCGGAACCCGAAATCCCTGATCTTCTTTGCACGTGTGGCATCAGCGTTGGCGCAGCATCATCGACAGGGTAGCTGACCACGACTAAGTAGAGGAGTTTTCGGCAGTCGGTGCAACACCAGGGGAATCAGTAGGGCTTGAACCTTCAGGTGCTGCCTCCCGCGATCGTTCGTCAGGCAAGAGAGTGAAGAGGGCTATGCGATGCTTCTCGACACACTTTCGGAGTTTTTTCAGATATGTCACACACTTTTGTTCAATATATGGGTCAGACGATACACAATTCAACAGATTAGCTGCTTCTGAGTTGCAAACGAACTGATGTTTGAGACCTGGCTTGGCGTGTGACATGTCCAGCAGGAAGGGAATGTGAGCGGATGTAATTAAAGTGCATGCCGACACTACCGATGGAGGATATGTACTAGCTTCCTTTTATGTGTGAGCATGCATTTTTGCGTGGTATCCTATCTCCACTTCCCCAGTTGTCCAACCCTGAGCCTCAGGCTCGGCAGTATCTTGTCGTTCTGACATTGCTCATACATAGCTAGGTACTGGGTCTACTCCCTTTCCAAATAATTTCTTGCTGCGTGCCACAGCAGGGTGCACATGCGTTAGCAAGAATGGGGGACACAGCCCAGCTTGCGGCTTGCAGGCGAGCTTGCGTGTCACGACTAACAAGGTTGTTCTATTCGATATCTCGTCAGTTTTATGAATGCACATCTGAAGCTGATATTGTGGCGTGCGTGTCCCTGTCGAATCAGGCTTTCGGCTTTGTTTCACTCCCAACATCCTACCCTGAGGAGCACACGAAAGCATGTCGAGGACGGATTTCGGGGTTGACTAGGGAATTGGATGAAATTTTGTTAGCCATCCGCTGTTCAGGGTCCACCCATGCACAGGTAAGCCTCAGCCCATGGGTGTGCATCAACAGAACTTCATGTTTCGCCTGGGAATGCTTAGCAATCGTAACGAAGTGATGAAGCTATTGTACGATCGTTTTAATGCTGTGCATACATCAGCACGATAAATCGTGCGATTGTGGAGCGTGTCGGAGCAAGGTTGGGTGTTGCTCTCGGATGAACCAACGACGAAGCAGTACCTTCCCGACACACACGTACAGGTGATTCCGCGTGTTGCGCTGCCAGCCATGTTCATCTATGCATGCCACACATGCGTATGCCGTATCTGTCCCTTGTCAAAAGTGGCCGTTGCTCAGCCAACACATCCCTCGTTTCACCAACAACGAAGCAACCTAAGTGCCAACGAGCTGCAGGTTCTCTCGCCGTGCTGGCACGACTGCTATCCCCTCGTCGCATCAGCTCTACTTTCCGCAGCTGCCTCCTTGTCCTCCAACAGCCGGGCCACCTCAGACACCTCGACAAGCCAGAGCTACGCGCCCCCCCTTCGCAACGCTCCCGAACCCACAGTCACCCACTTCTTCCTCACATCCCCGGCAAGCGCAGCCCTGAGAGCCCTCAGCGACCACCTTTCACTGGTCAGCGACGCTCGCCCCTCGAGGAGTGCATCGAAGGCGCCTTCAGGCCCCCTGGAGGCGCCCTCCGCTACCGCCACCCACGTCACAGCAGCTGGGGCCGCTCTCGCAGCAGAGATGCTGCAAATGAGGCTACGCGGTCACCCTGCAGACCCCTCGCAGGCAGCCTTGGCAACGCCAATGCGCGCAAAAACGAAACAGACGCCACACGCTCCGCCAGCAACACACGCACCCGGAGCTCAGTCTGCGCCAAACGACCTGGCAACAACCCCAACACAGACTTCTACCGCACAGCCGGGCTCGGCGGGAGCCATGCAGCAACGGCAAGCCTCAAATCAGCTAACAACAACATCCACACACGCACCCCTGCAGCCCCTCTTGCACGAGCTCTTGCTCGAGTCCTCTGCAGGGAGCTCCTCAGACCAGATAGCTAATCTATTTGACAGGTGGGCCACCGCTCTAGTCACCATCCCAGATCGTTTAGGGCCTCTGGCTTTCCAGTTCAGGTCCCTAACTGCTCAAGAGCTAGTCCCTCTCATGCTGGAGCAGGCCACTTCTGTAGCAGACCTCACGCGTGGAGATTGCAGTCATAAAGCAGCCTCGTGCCGGGGGGGGGGGCTCACGCGTAGCCGACTACGCTCTGCCGCCACCACCGCGGTCAGCCCGATGCCTGAGTGTGCTGCGACGCTCTGGTCGTGCATCATCGCAAAGCTGGTTGTGAGGGGCCATGCTATGCACGTCGCGCGCTGTGCGCTGCGTGGCGGCTCAGCGCATTGTAGCACGCTGTGCTGTGCGCTGTCACGCTGTGCGGACAGTGTGGTTCATGAGCGGCTGTGGGGTACGCTGCTCACGCTGCCCCACGCTGTGGGCTTTCCAGACGTTCAAGGTGTGTCGCACACGCTGTGCATGCTGTGGCGCTGCGGCACGGCAGCCGCGCTCAGCGACGGGGAGCTTGGCACGCTGGCACGGTCACTGGTGACGAAGCGGGGCCCCCCGTTGCCGCCACTGTCTATGCAGCTTTTGCTACAGGTGCTGGTTCACATTCCTTTGTTTACAATTTGATCACGAGGCTTCTTATTTGATGGAACAATATGCAAACTCCATCAAATGGGGATATTCAGAGTCACATTCAGACAGTGTGGATAGTGTGGTACATTAGCAAGGAGATGGTGTCAACTTTGACTTCTTGAGTGCAAACGCAACAGGCAACTGCCTGCTGCAAGATCAGCAGCTAGTCGCAACATGGTATCTAACCACTGTGTGCTTTAGTTGCCACAGCAGTGTTAAAAATCTAGTGATGTAGTCTAGCTGCTCAACAACAATGAGACACACAGCTACATACCTAGCATTATTATGAACGTGCGAGGGTCGGTGCAGGTGCTTCAGGGTGCCCCAGCAGAAGAGTGCCGCTTGCAGTGTGAGGGCGCTCACAGCGCTTGTGATGACGCGATGGCTGGTGCACCTTGCGTGGCTTCGATGCCGTGGCTACAGGGGCCCACCAGCCCCCCTGAGGCTGGGTCTGTGTGGGAACATGTTTCCCTGCAAATCTGCAAGCTGTGGGCGTCTCCGGGCTGCTTGCAGGCCATGGCAGTCCAGGAACAGGCTGCGGTTACGTATGCTGTGGAGCTTGTTCTTGTCGCGCTGGGGAAGTCTGGGATTGATGGTACGCTCCAAGCAACACCTCCCAGTGGTGGAATGGGTTTACCAGGAGAGTGCAGGGCAAACTACGGAGGTTTCCGGGGGCTACGCAGAGTCGATTGTGCATTCCAAGCGATTCGAAGCCCATATTTGCTCCAGGAGGGTTTGCGATTCAACGGTCAGAGACACCAAGTAGGAGTGCTGTGTGTTGCCAGGAGTAAGCACTTCCGGGTCCGATCCCAACCCATGCAATTTAATACTACATGCGCGCCGTCGCATTAGGCAAGGATCACGGTGAACACCTCTTGTTCCAGTACTTGCACAGCCCATCACAGTGTACACTGTGAATGGCCCCAACACGAGAGGTCCCCCTCAGGTGATGTATCTTTCTACAGCGCTACCGCTTCAACATGGACATTGGCGACTCGTAGTAGCACTCTCATACGTAGATGGAATTAGAGGACGACTTGCCCCTAAGCACCGTCCTCGCATAGAGTGCATGGCAAGCTGGGCACCGTTCATGCTTGCTGCAGCTGTAAGATTCGTCGGGGCTTGGTTGGCACACAGCCTCCTTGTCCTTCGTTTCAGATGCGATGCAGGGCCTTAGGAGCAGCTGTGAGCAGACCATGGCATGCAGGTGAGGCGGGTGTGTTGAGCGACGTGCTGCAGGGCGTCAGCTCGCGCCTTGGGATGCCCGACCCTACGGCACGCAAGCAGGGAATGCGCGTCGGACGAGTTTTCTCCGCGATCTTCTCGCTCTCGTCGCCGCCAGACCTCGCGCTTGACGATATCGCCGGCGAAGACGAAGCCGCCATCGCCGAGGCCGGCGCGGCCCCGGGCGCCGCGGCGCCTGCGGCGCCGGTGCCGGCAGCGCCTGCCGGTGCTGACGACGCGGTGAGTGTGCTGTACATGGACGAAGACCTCACGCTCGAGGGAATGGAGGTGTGGTGGCAGCGGCCTGGGGGCGCCGTGGCCCCAAGGGCGCCGAGGTCGACGGCTGGGGAGGCGCTCGTTGACCCCCTGGCGTCTGGACACCCCAAGTTAGACGTGCGTTCCATATGCTGTTTGATTCTGAACGGCCTCCCATCGCCCATCATCATCCCAAGCACGCTTTCCACAACGATAGTAGGTAGCGAACTGGATTTCAAAATTTCCAATTGCAAGGGCGGTTTCTGGCCATGGCCGCCTGTGTGTTGTTTTCCAGAAGTGCTGTTAGTTCACTGGAGCGTAGCAGAATGCGAAGCCTGTTCTGCCAGGTACAAAAGATCACGTTCGTATCACCATCAAACCACCAAACGAAAGCTCGACGTCAACAGTCAACACGAAGCGAAAACATCGGCGCTGTGTTTGCGCTTTTGACATCGAAAGGTCCAGTTTCGATTGCCTCTGCAGACGGTAGTGGTAGCACTGATTCCCAAGTAGCTCTTGGAGTTGCCAATGTCTGCGTGGTACTGTTGTGAACAGACACATCAATACATCACATGGATAAGCAAGAAGTAGTCGGCTCAGGCCAAAAGCAACCAGATAAACACGTGCTCTGAAAAGATACATAAAAAATCTTGTGCGCTGTATGAAACAAATCAAATGAAGAGTATCAAAAGAATCAAAGAGCTTGTGCGCGGTGTGAAAGAAGGGCCCAATGGAGCAGGAGGCGGAGTGGCCTGAGACAGACTCCGAGGACAGCGATGCGGGTTCAGAAGCGTCCATAGAGGCGCTGGATGTGGAGGAGAGCGAGAGGCCCATTGACCTGGATGCCAAGTGGCGGCCCATCCAACTGCACGACCTCGCCAAGCAGCTGAGACAGACCGAAGACTCCACCAAAAGGGTGGAAGCTCTGCAGAAAGTTGAGCAACTCATTCGAGTATCTGGCTCAGAGATCCACAAAGCCGCGCCTGAGCTCATCCGGTGAGTCTTCAGTCGAGGGTGTTTGTGTGTGCTGGAGGCTTCGACTTCGAAGCTCATAGCGTTCGTTTTCACCGCTCTAGGTACCCTGCTGGCCCAAGAAATCATATTTGGCACAAGCGATGCAAAATTACGTGGAGTGCAATTGTAGTCATGTGTCAGCTCCGCAAGCAGTGAGGTACGCAATCCTGCTGCTGGGTCTGGGTCACAGAGTTGCAGTCCGAGAGCATCGTTTGTCTGCTCAAAGCAGGGTTTTTTCGCATTTCGAGAATGCTCATCAGCAGTCGCCAGACTCGATAACTCACGCATATTGTCCGGTTCAACCGGGCAGCAAGCACTTGCTGTCTTTTGGTCGAAGCCACCCACCCACCCTGAAGTCGATCAACTATGAAAGCATTAGTCATTTTCTTGCTTCTTGTTCACCCCTTCACTGGCCTGTCTAATAGAATGTTTTTGATACCTGGCGCCCGATATAATGCATGTTCTGTCTCCTTGCGTAACAACATAACACATAACGCATGCAGTCCTTAAAGTTGCCAATGTCCATGTGGATGCGGCAGTGTTGTTAACAGCTCAAAGGCACACTTAGACACTGGCACGTAGGCAAGCTCACAGGCCATACTCCAACAAGACTAAACAAAACTTTACTGCGAGAGCTGAGACCGCGTAGCGGTGGAGGCCTTGTGCTGTACAAAGACGCATCATCATCACATCCAACGTCCAAGTTGCAGCGCGCCCAACATAAACCTAGTTATATCGAGAGGAGAATGAACACAGTGTTTCGCCAAATCCTGTCATTGTTTGGGTCCGCGTGCCGGAACATGCATGAATCTTCGAGACAGGGAAGGGAGTCGAAACCCTTTCAACCCTGGCAAAGCACTGAACGAAGTGATCGCTCTTTGAGAGTGCATCCGAGTGTGCAGGACACTCATGTACATGCAAACGCCCGAGTGGTCCGACACGGAGTTCGGCCGATCCGATCCTCGTCACCCCGAGCAACGCCGCCTCTGTTCGATCGTGGCGCTGCTGGCATCCAGCCCTCAAGCAGCCGGCATCGCCGCCCTCGAGCACATCTACTCCGTCCACCTCGACCTCGGCCAGCGGCTCTTTGCACTGGAGGCCTTCTCCGCAGCCGCACAGGAGCTCTCTAACGCCCCAGTGCTGCCTGTATCCCTCCCCCCGGGCATCGCCGAAGCGCGGGAAAAGGAGAACGCACTCGATGGCGGGAAAGCGCTGCTTCAAGGGAAGTACCGGGCCGATCGCACGCGCATCTGGGGTCGTTCAACGCTTGCAAAGCTGCAAAACGGCGAAAGGGGGGGGGGGCAGGCGACGCGCAATCGCTTTGCCGACGTTGCGCTGACGTGGGCGGCGGGCTTGCTCATGTGTGCTGACACACGCCGGCCCTCGAGTTGCGACTTGTTCGGGCGTGACTGTGTGCTCCTCGGCAAGCTGCTCATCACGCTGGGTAGCTTCTGCAAGGCTGCTAGGCTGTCAGAGGCGGCTGCGCCGCTGGCTGCGACGTGCTTGGAGCTGCTGCTGGTGTGTTGCTGCAGGATGCCCTCCGCAACGCTCTGGTCTTTCCTTACTCGATGCCCTCCGCATGTCAGCACTCTATCCTTTGAGCGGGATCCTTCATCTTTGTCATGCAGCAGACTGCTATTGTTTGCAGCCTGATGTTCTTTTTGTTTTTTGGGTTGCGGTCTCTATGCTCACTGTATGTGGGCTTTCTCATCGCCATGTGTGTGCTGGTTGGATGTCGCCAGCATGGCATGCATTTGCTTGGTCCAGCTGGATAGGTCTGTGCCGAAAGGATGCCTTCATGGCCATATTCTACACGCCATGTGTGCCACTGCATCTTTCTGTCACTTCCTTGGTACTCTGCACCCTCCGGGGCTGGCAAGAGCTCCTCACCAAGAAGACAGCATGCCTCACTTGTTGCAAATGCTGACCCTTGCAGTTGACGACAATATTGCTTCGTCTCACAACCACCGCATCCTCATGGATGTTGGCAACTGCAAGTGCCACTTATGGGTTGTTTAGTATATTTTGCCTCCGTGCGGTCTTGGGGAAGTGCCCAGTCATGGTGATGTGGCGCAGGCACCCGAGCTACAGCAGCATCGCGACCCTTTCGTTCGGCGAGCACGCCTGGTGGCGGCTTCACAAGTGCTTCAGGCCATCCCCCCCCCGCGGGTCGCGGGAGCGATGCTCCGCGCTGAGTCATCTGCCGACGACGCGTTATGGACCGGTCGCCTACAACTTCTGCATGACTCACTCAAGGCAGCACTGCGAGAAGAGTCAGATGACACCTGTAGGTGCGTTCTTTTGGGAACTCTCGTGAAAACGCGGCAACTTCTAGCAAGTATCTAAGAGTGGGCTTTGACGAGCCGTGGTATGCTTTGTGTGCGTTTGGCTCAAACAATATAGATCAACCGGGATGATCTCTGGAGGATGCTCGTGGATGATCTTTTGTGGTTTGCTTTGCGCGCGTTTGGCTTGAAGCAGAACAGATCAACCGGAATTATAGGGATTATACCTGGAGGATGATCGTGGATGATCTTTCGTGGTTTGCTTTGCGCGCTTTGGCTCAAAGCAGAACAAATCAACCGGGATAGTTTCTGGAGAATAGTCCTGAATGATCTTTCGTGGGTTGCTTTGTGCACGTTTGGCTCACAACAAAACAGATCAGTCGGGGTGATCTTTGAGGCGCGCACTGCGCCGATAGGGACGTGCCCAAGGGGCTTCGGCCACATGCCTCGACGCAAGCATCGGGCTTGCAAAAGGCTTGCAGGTCCTTGGAGTGCTGATGCTAGTGGACACCTGCGCTTGCATTGAGGACTTGCTGTGGTGCAGGACGCTGGCTCGGGCTTGTCTCGGCTTGCAGTCCGAGCTGGGAAATCAAGCTTTGTCTTCCTTGGAAGCAGACAATGCATCGCATGGCCATGGCTTTCCCTTCCTGGGCAGTTCGGACAAGCCTAACAGCTCGATCAGGCTGCCACACTACCAGATGTGAGTGCCATGGAAGCATGAAAGACATAGAATTTGCCAACCTCACGGCAGCGGCAAGTTATTGCCAAGAGCCGTAGCTGTTGCTCTTATCCACGTGATGCAATTATGCATCTTTTTCCAACACCACCGCATCCACATGGATATTGATTGGCTTCTTGGGAGTAGCCCCAGATACCCAAACTGTACCTTTCCATAGTTGACCATAGTTCTCCGCTATTGGGATGAGACTCGCAGGGACTAAACTTTAGAGCAATGCCATTTACTTATAAGTGAGCTCACTGTATTTAATTAAATACAGCGAGACAGAGTCACCCAAGCTCGTGTGTAGCGCAACGCGGCAATAGTTGTCGTTGAAGATATTTCCTGCCCCTCGTTACCAGAATTTACTTGTGCAATCCTGTGGACATCACATTCACATTCATCCCTCATCAACGCATGTGGATGGAAGGTGTTCCTGGGACTTATTCCCGTCGGCGATTAGAGTTCCTCATTCCCTGAGAAATGATTCTCGATACTGCTTGACACACCGTATCGGGTTCACCACCTTCGAGCCAGCAGACCGCACGCAGTCTCTGAAATGACTATGTTTGCACAATCCGAAATTCCTGGCGTTCCTGGCACAGCAGCGCAATGATCCTGAGTTTCGGCAGGACCTGCTGGAATTCCATCGCAGCGTCCAAAAACAGATCGAATATGCCACACGAGAGGGCCTATTCCGTGACATATATTACCCTGTGGCCAGCCCTGTACTTTGCAGGCCGCGATGCCTGAAAATCATGACTTTTGGGGGCAGAATTGGGTGTCAATCCCCATTCTGACAAATCAATGACTGTGAAAGGTAGCCGCCGCTCCTTTAAGAACTGTTGGGAAGGCAGATCAGCAGGCTGGATGCTTTTAGATATGCTTGAAGTGTTATCTCAACTTCATCTCGTGTGCATCGAAGGATGGTGGTCAGGTTTGCACTGCAACGATTTTGGACATCAAAGTACATATCTTGCAAGTGAAAGCTGATTCTCGGTGCAGGATGCAATGATTTCCCACACGATTGAACAGCTGCAGACGGGTCAACTGTGGCTGGCTGCGAGGTTGTGCGCAAATCACATTGTTTGTTGGAACAACGAGGCAGCGGGCAATAGTGCATCCATGAGATCCCAAGTAGTTCTTGGTTGCCAATGTCCATGTGGAAGTTACATCATCATGGAAACCAGTTAAGCCGCTGTCACTCGCTCAGCACGCTACAATGCTCCATTACAAACCCTGATTTGACCAGGCTTCAGACACGAACAGGGGAAATACAACGCATCAAAACAACCAAAACGACACCCCACCTTGCGTGACAATTCAGTCAAGCCGTGCAAGCTCTCACGCAATGCTGCATGCGCAGGAAATGCATACGCAGGCTGGCCATGCAGTAAGCACAGCTGCACTGGCGTTCTGCAAGAAAATAAATAAATGAAGGCGCGTATCCGCAGTGCGTCCTGTGGACCTGCATCTGCGTGGCTAACTGCGCTGCCCACCGCGCCCACTTTGCGCCTTAGCAATGGAGAATTCTTTGCAGCGGGGCGTCACCTGCTCGGTCTAGGGGTGACAACGGCGGTGGATGTTCCGCCTTGCCACTGCACCGCCGGCGACTCCACGACGCCGGACCACGCTCTCTCGTGCAACCGCAATGCAGGTGAGGCATCGATGCGCCATAACTACTGGGTTTCGGCCTGGCGCCATGCCATCCACCGTGCGGGCTGCGCGTCTAGCGTGGAACCGCAATACAGCAGCCTTGCAGCTGCGGGGGCGCAGGGGGCTGCTGGTCTTCGCCGCGGGGATATTTTGACTGTCTGGCCTGACGGCCGCGTCCGCGTCATGGACTGCGTTGTTACGCACCCGGTGGCCGCATCGTTTGTTCGCGATGCCGCAGAGGTTGCCGGATCCGCGGCAGCATCGAAGGCGGAGCTGCGGAAGCAACGAGCCTTCGAGGAGTTTGGGGAGGGCTCCGCTTACGACTTCATCCCACTCGCCGTGGAGTCGTTTGGCCGCATGGGCTCCGCCGCCTCGCGTTTCCTTTCGGAGCTTGGCGACTTGGCGGCAGGGGGGGGGAACCGGGTGTCCAAGGCTGCCTTCGTACGTGGCGTCCGTCGGGAGCTCAGCTGTGCTTTGTGCAAGGGCAACGCGCGCATGTACTACAAGTCCCTCTCTCGTATCGCCGTGAACGTCGGCTCGGACGTCCATGCAGGGTGTGATGCACCGCAGGAAGATCCCGGCGTAGCTTAGGTTGCTGGTTTTCTTGTGTGTTTTGTCTTAGTTTGCGACGTTGTTTTCAGTGTTAGTTTCTGTGTTATTTCCTGTTTTGCCAGCCCTGTCGCTTGTAACAACAATGAATGAATGCCGGCCCTGTCGCTTGTAACAATAAATGAATTAAGATGAACAAGCTGCAACAACATGTCTCTAGATTGCCGCAGCAGCTTTGCCCATGGTACCCAAGCCATTCACTGACAAAAACTCTACACACACGGCTGCAAATGCAGTAAGCCAGCAAGTTCTCTGCTCACCCTGGTCATCAGCACCAAGGCGCAGTGATGCCACCTTTTAGGAAATGTCGACCTCAGTTGCGGTCCGGTGATGACACTCTTTTAGGAAATCTCGACCCACGCATGGCGGGCTCTGGAAAATGCAGTCAAGGTATCATGATCAGGTCGGCGTGGGCATGGTTGCCCGGTTCAGTGCAGGCGAGAAGGCGTCCAGGACGCATGAGACGTGGACCAGGCAGTGGCTCGCAAGACTGGCATTCAAACCGCTTCTGTCCAAATCATGCATGCAGTCTCAGACATTCACAAATCGCACTGTCTGGCAATGCGCCCATGTGGTCTTACACACCATTGGTGCTGGCAAAGTCACCCCTCAGTGCCCTTGCGTGCCCGGTCCACTGGGCAGTCTGCTCAGCGACGCTGTTTATTGCTTCGCCCGCTACGCGGATACACTATTGCACCACGTGCTCCTGTCGGGTTTGGTGACGGAGAGAGTATCCTGCGCGACAGACACAACGGGAAACGCCGTCGCGCATCACGCACTCCCGCCTGCGTGTAGGCAAGCACTGCTTGCCGCACACGCAAGAGCCGTCTGCCCCTCGCAAGTAGCCCGCAGCGCATTTGTCTACACAGGCGCCGTTGTAGATTTCTTTGCCAGTTGGGCACACGCAAGTGCCGGACTGAAGCACGTACTAAGGCCGGCAAATACAGCGGGCGACGCCGGCACTCGCCACCTCACACATTCGCCTGGGTTTGGGCAGGCACTCCTTGCCACACTCGCATGTGCCGTCTGACCCTCGCAGGTACCCAGCCGCGCACGAGACTACGCAGCTGCCGCTCACTTCCACCTGTCCCTCAGGGCTCGCGCAGACGCCGTTGACGAGCACTTTTACACCTGTGCACGGTGAAACGCACGAAGCCACACCGTCTGTCACCTCACACACCGTTCCGCCAGTACAGGGGACTTCGCAGTAGGGTGCGCAATCATTGTCGACTAAGAAGGTATATTCGGAAGACGTCACTGCCGTTATGTTTGCATCCGCTGGCACCACCCCTTTAAATACTTACTTCAAATGAGCCGTCCCTGGAATCGACTTGCGAGCAGCATAGCCTGGGTCAGACAGGCAGAGATAAGGAAACGGCGGCGCTTCGGGCGTTCCACCAGCGAACTGGGATACAACTTGTCGCACGAACAAGGCTTGTTCCGGCTGTATGGCAGCGCACAAAGAGTTTGGCCCGCACTGAGCAGTACCGCTTATGCACCCGTCACGGCCAACGCAGAAGTTGCCTTCTTGAATGTGTGCCCATGGCGAGCACTGGCACGGGTCGGATCCTGGAATGTTGTTCATCAAACTAGAACCATAGTACGGTAGGCCGCAGCGGAAGACACCATGCATATGTCCGGTGTGTGTGGACTAACCACAAAGGAAACAGCCTCGGTTGATGGCAGGCAACCGCACTGCGGTGACCCGTCAATTGTTTGGCGCACCCTGGGGGTATTAAAGTGATCCAGACTGCACGAGCCATTGGGGAAGGCTTCAGAGCAAGGGCCGTTCTGCTGCAAGCGCCTGGTCGCAGAAGTTGCTTGGAGAGCCGAGGACCTCTGCAGTAGCTTTCTGACATTCGTATCGGCAAAGGCACCCTCATCAACTGCATAATGATCCTATTTGCACATTTTCGTTTTGAGCAAGCCGTTAGAGTGAAGAGGACCGCCCCAATGGCATTGTGTACGAAGTTCACTGAGATATTTAAGCTTGAGCCCTGACAAGCCCCGGAAAATCCCATCTTACCCCTGCGGTGCTCGCGTCTCGGCGTGATTATCTGTATCATGGGGTATCCGCATTGTCACTCTCAGCACAACGCTCATTATTCATGCACCAACGGACAGCAGTCTGCACCCGTAAGGGCTTGGTGCAGCCTCCCTATACATGCAAGCCATTGTGTGCAATTTTGTGACATTTCAAGCCTTTGGATAGCCGCCGCTTGCAGTTCATACACCCACTACCCACCCACGTGCACCGAGTGCTCGATTTTGATCGCTATTCGAGCAGCAATCAACGCTGATGAATGAAAAGCAATCAATCCACAGTGTCGAGCTGCGTACGTACTACAGGCGGTAAGCGTCGGCAGATTGCCGAGCGGCATAGTGCGCGACATAATGCACGGGGCTTTTGCATGTTGTCATGCCGTCATTATATCATCGTTTGCATTCCCGCTTGTCCAGCATTGACACATCCATGGTCTCTTTGCTTACCTTGTTCGCGATCACCCCCCCCCACAAGCGCATCAGCGTGGTGGGTGAAGAGATCCCTAGAAACCTTAAGGTTGCTGGAAATTTCCAGAAGTACGGGGTATGGGCGTGTAACTTGCGATTGTGGATCTGGGCGCGGCCCGCAGAAACTAAAGAACTTGCTGCTTAGTTTCGGTGTGCTCCGAACCACTCCATACGATTTCTTGCTACTGGCAATATCTCACATACTGGATCCAGTATCCTCCGGAGATACCATGTCCGAGAGACTCACAGCAACATTCCAGGTACCGTCGCGGCCTCGGCGCTTTGGCGCGCGCGACGGGCAGTTGTTTCACAGCAGGCTTGACTGTTCCAACCGCTGACGTTCAATGAGCGCAGCTCTCGTTCGAGTGTGTTGTGTTTGTTGTTTGCGGCTTGTGCTGTCGTTGTTCTGTCTCTCGATGTAATCACACAACATTCCAGGTCACATCAAGTTATGTGCATGTCTGCTTGCTAATATTGAAATTGGCATTTCTCTTAGGTACGCAAAGTCCCGCCAATGGGGATCGCCAACTGCGACCCGGGCCCGCTGGGCTGGCTGCGGCTCGATAGATAAGCATGCGTCGTGCCTGTCAAAACGGTTACCTAACGACAGGCATTGGATGTTCGATTAGGCTTCTCCAAAAGGATTGCACGTGATCGAAGTTGTCGATAAAATGCGCACCGCTTGTGAAACTTGTGATGCAGAGGCAGCAGAGAGCCAACAGTGTCCGAGGACGGGTGGGTGAGATACCAAAAATGGAGCTGGGCTTCATGATGGCCTGCAGGTTTGGCTGAAATGTGAAGCCCATCTGCGAATAATGAGGTGCCATCCTGAAAGTGCACCGAAATCGGGGGAAACAGCAAACACGTCGTGATCCTCAAAGTCGTCCAGGATCGTTACCACCATGGATGAAACCCTGGACCATACATTGCTCGATCCGGCTTGCTCGATCGGAATCATCGGAGGTGTGCAGGCACAACATTAGGACGAAGCTGCTACGTCAGATCAAACGTGCACACAATTGCTAGCAGAGTGTGGGCGTTTGTGTAGAGCAGGAGCGCATCCTCGTTACACTTGCGCTCCTGCTCTACACAAACTGCGTGGCTGCCCAGGAGTCTGCACCCACATGACAGATACACGAGCAAACATGCATGGACCACTCATGGACGAAGGATGCACGCAAAGGTGAGAAACAAAGGCCTCCGGATCATCCGTATGGAAATTATATATCTTCTCGGGGTTGGAGCATACCAGGGTCCGTCTGCTTGTGTTTTGCTGGCTAGCGATGTGATCCCATACATGTGCACGTGAGCAATCCCATAGCGGGGCAAAGGATACATGATAAGTGGCGTTCACGTTTCAATATTTTGCCAGGCATCAAGTTTTCAACACCATGCGATGAACTTGCCAACCTCAAGGGGATTGCTGACCATTTGTGCATGCACATGAGTAGACGCCTGAGGAACAGCTCACGTGGGTGAGCACAACGGAATTGGACCAGAACTGTTCGATCGTTCACGCATCATAACGGCTCCAACCCGCCATCGATGGCTACCCACAGACATTGTCACATTGACACATTCAAGTACGCCCATCAGATTTGAAAATATGAATGCACGAGAATGCATGAGAACGCGAGGCGTGCATGCGACTGATAATTCATGGATCGGTGCTCATTTGTGCACGCACAACGGAATGTGCAGCCGCAGTAAAGAGCAAGGTGTACAAAAAAGTAACTCGAGGAGCTCCAAGTGCATGTACGGCGTATGCAGAAAAAGTATACCCTATCCATGTGCGTGTTAGTTTGAACATCCATTATGACGGACGTGCAATGGACGCAAAAGACAGTAATATAAGTTCAAGGAAGGAAAACAGGAAAGAGGCGCACTGAGGCCCACTTTGCAGATGTATCTATGGCCATCACGGAATCACCGCACGTGAGCACTTGAGCAACACGCCAAGCACAACTTTTTTTTTATCGCCATGATGAATCTGGTGAGTCTGATGTTGAGTACAACTATGTGAGTGAATGGGCAAGCAGGGTTTTCACATCAAGGCCATTGTAATTGGATGCATATGTTGTGGAACGATGATTTAAAGACGCACATACTGCTGTGCCCAAAGTTATGTATGTATATGCTACACAGTAAGAGAGCAGGCAGGCCCAAAGTGAGGACATTTCTCGTCATTTCGGACCGTGTTATGACCGGTTTGCCCCGGCCGGCACTCGCAGCTGCGTCGAGGCCTTATGCCATAAGTCTGAGCCGGCCGCGCCATTATGCCAGAAGTACGCAACACGTACGCAGCCGTAAGCGTATCCGCGAACGTGCGTACGTTTGGTGCAGTTATGGCAGACATCACCAACATTGATCCTGCGAGCATTACACACCATGATCATATGTTAACGTGTTCGATTCTGTTTGCAATAAACTTGTGCGTGGCTGCAGTCATGCGTTCTTGCGATATGCACGTGCAGCTTGTAACCAAGCCTCGGGAGTCGTCACGTTGAATTAGGTTTTGTGTACATATGTAGGTCCTTGATAATTCCCTTGCCATCGCTCTCCGACAAGCGGCCGGCAATTACAGGCTACTCCCGAACTGCAGTGGTGCATTAACAAAAATTGCCTTCACGGCTTGGCTCAGCTACAGTGCATTTCTTTGCAATGACTTTCTCACATCCCTTTCTCTTACCAAGCAATGTTCCACTACAAAGATGCTGACAAACTGTGCAATTCAGTTGAGCTTGCATAAACGTGATGCTCCTCAGGCCCCTTCAGAACTCGATCTGCTCCGTGTCACACCAACATGTCGTTGATGTGCCTATGATTGGCGTGACGCTCGACATGCAACCATCTTAGCATGCAGTTTCAAAAACACTGGCGCGTCCTGGTCAGTTTGGTGGCATGTGGGTCTCTCTTGATACATTTCAAATGTGCATTCTTGCACTGTGCACGTGCTGGTCGTGCTGTGTCAGGCTGCCACTCTGTGTTACACTAAAACGGCTTGGCTTTGCTGGCCTTTCGATCGGCGCCCGCTTTTGCAGGACTGCATCTGTCATTGAGTGTATGAGGATGACGTATCTTTTTAAAACATCACTGCATCCACATGGACATTGGCAACTCCGAGTACTCGGGAATCAGTGCTACCATTACTTTCATCTGAGGCAAGCATACCTGGACCAGCCTGACTTACCATATCCTGACCTGACATGTCTTCTTCATCGTCTTGTGCCCTGCAAGAAAGGAGATCAGCCACAGCTGACCAAAAATGGCCCGCCGGTTTCTTTTGGAGATCGTCGCAATGACATGTATTATTTCTATGCAAGCAACGGATCAAGCAACGAAATCCGCTGCTAGGACTCAACTACGTAACAATACCAAAAATACCAATACCAATAGGGGGTCACGGTCACTCTTTTGGACTCACCTCCAAGTTCACATGAAGAAAACAGGCAAAATATTGTTACGCCTCCCAGAAGTTTGCCCGTTTGTTGGTATTGTTACGGTACATGTCCGACGGAGCATTGACATATCCTGATAGGATTTCGTGGACCAAATGGAGCGGCATCAAAGATTTGCTCGACAATCATGCAGATTGGAAAGGGCAGGAACTAGGGGACGATCAAGTACGCAAACGCCCAAGGCCACGTGATGATCTTGAAGCGCGCATACTCACAGCAAGCCACGGAGGAGCTCGCAAACGAAGTGCACATACGAGAAGCTGCACGACTTGTGGGGCACCGCATGCTCGGCACAGGCTATGAGCCGTGGGCCGAGTATGCAACGCCATCCCTTGCATTATTGTGCGTGGGAAATCAAAGTGCTGCAAACATGGACGACGACACTTAGCGCTGTATGCGGCAAACTGTCGCGGGGCCTTTTGAAGCAGTGTGGAGCCGAGATGTCGTCCAGGGTGATCCTGAGCGGGAACATTGTGCTTTTGTCAAATGGCACCGTCACGCTCGTTGACTTTGGCTTTGCTGTTGTCAACGCCAGCATGGTGACATCGTTATGAGCATCAGCGCGTGTTGCATATGCTCGGCGAGTAGCTACCTATAGGATTGCTGCGAGGCGCGAAATGATGTCACTTTTCTGGGTCGTGTTGTTTGGACTGCGTTGAAATGTTTAAGGGGTTTGCAAAAATTGTGCAACATGTTCGAATCAATATCATGGATTGATTCGAACATGTTGTTTTGACCCAACCTAGTAAAGTCACTCTTTTCCGGATCAGACAATCATGATGACAGTCATCGTGGGCTACACACAATCTATACATTTTCCTACAGAAGCCTGCTGCGACCTTTGTCGCCTTCTGTGTTGTGTGGCAGGGCTCTCCCTCGAGCTCTCCCTAGAGAGCTCTCTAGCCTAATCTAATCCAATCTTGTGCTTTCCCTTTTCCCCGGTGCTCAGCAAGTTCCACGCCCGAGCCCACTCTAACCTGCTTTGATGCTTCCACCAGAAGAGTGGTCTTATTTGGCTTTCCCGTCTCTCATCGAATAGCAGTATCTTGGTACCTTCCTTTGACTCCTTCTCTAAGGAACCTTTCTGTTGAGTGCTGCACTCTTCTGCGTTAGGTGCAGGATCAGCTCTTGCTGTTTTGCCCGTTGCCATCGCCACTTTTTTGGGCTGGCGTACTTCAATGCTTGTTTTGTTAACTCCAGACATGGGGACATTCCCGATTGATTGATTTGAACCTGCCCTTAAACAGCCTGCAATCCCTCCCCAGACCATGCATCTGTCTAACAGCTCGGTGTCGTCCACAGGTATTACCTTGATAGCGAAGCTCACGGCTTGCCACCTTGATAGCGAAGCTCGTAGCACTATCTTAGATCATAGTGCCGAAACGAACTGCGATGCGACATTATATTGTAATGTTAAGTTAAGGTTCCTAAGTCCGATAGAACCTGACAATGCGCAACATAAGTGTTATGCAGTGAGGACAGGACATGCCTATTGTCATTACAGCTACCGGATCAACGCAGACCAGTGAGCGGGCGCATCATCAATCTTCCTTTCTTCATTTCATGGCAGACACGAGCAGAACCAGCATCAGAGCCACTCTCGCTAACAGCCTTTCAAAAAGATGCCCTGGTGCCATGCACCTTCAGCTAACATGACACGCAATTCATTCTATGTTGCATGCGAGGCCCAATTCATGAGAAGTAACCACCACGGTGCAAGTACCAATTAAAGTGCTCTCTGACCATCGGGGCTTAATTGATTGAATTGTTCAAGCTTCCAACAGCCAGAGCCAACGGTATCATCCTGCACATGCGTGAGCTGAATCACACTTCAAACTTGTGGCGCACGTGTGCGATCACAAAAAGATTGCAAACACTCCTTGTGTCCACCTACATCCAGGTAAATGGACACCAAGGACGTTTTACTTATAGGAAAACCATTCTAATGAACCATCATAGCAAGCTGCCGCGATAACATTCAAAGGCCCATCATGGGTTCCGCTTCATTGGGGCAAATGTCAATGTCCTGTTGCTAGCACAGATAGAATTGCCAAGCCCACAGGATGCTTGTGCAACGACAGCGGCAGACAGTGCAGTCACAGTTGTGGCAACCATTCCAGCTGCCTAATTGGATCCTTAACGCGGTCCTACCTCCATCAGCTAAAAGGGACAATGTAACATATGTGCTTATTGGTTGCCTGGAAGACACTTGTCTTGCCATGTGTGCAAGCGGGTTCAAGCAGATGATGCACCTTGCACTACGCTAGTAGGCACACAAGTCGCACTTGATCAATGTGCCCCTACAACGCGCAGATTGCAGTTAACAAACACATGGGGGAAATTGTTGTTGCAGGCAGTATTGCCTTGAGGACATTCTTTAAGAAGCGCGGCTGCTGTGCTCTGCAACATCTCCTACGCTACCTAACATTGCCAGCATGATTCGTTTGCCCTCGTTTCGCGTCAACTCGACGACTTCTCCGGTGACATTGGGACCCATACATGTTGAGGTTTGAGATCTGGGATGACCACGTCCGTGTTTCGCACGTCGAGCAAGCTATCTGTGCTATGCTACCCGCGATAGGACGCGGCTGTGCCGAATGAGCATAGCAGCCTCAGCGCACACACGACGCGAGAGCTCATGACCGGGCAGGCCCAGCAACCGCATAAGACCGGCTCGACTCTCGAGCGTGCGCTGACTCACGGCAAGGCTCTGGATTGCAGCTGTGCGCTGCGAAGCGGGGACGGTGGGTAGACGAATGGATTGAGAATGCGTTTCATGCCCGCATGCTTTCGCGGGGGGCCCATCGCTGCATTGTGCGCCTCATCACGAGCATGGTTCTACAGTGGAAGACTGGTTGAGCGCGTTCCTAAGCTCTGAGTCATCCTGGCGAGGGGAGGGGGGAGCGTTGGGAACCAGGCCACCAGGGTGGAGCGCCCTCAAGAGTCGCGTACGTGCAGCGGAGCTCACCACGCCAGCCTTGTGAAGCTGCGAGGCATCTAGCGCGCGGAGCGCGGCAAGGGATAGCCCCTTCTGAGAGAGGATGGTGACGTAGTGCTGCAGGCCGATCGGCGCGAGCACTTGCTCAAGCTCGGACGTCGCCGAGGGCACGCCCGGAAACGTCTGAATGTCTGATGACGACGTGGGGAGCTGGTGCAGCACGGAGGGGCGCTGCTCAACGGTGACCTGCGGCCGGCGGACAAGAACCGGCGGGTCGAGGGGGTGGGGGGGGAAGCGTCTGGGTCGCTCGGGTAGCGCGTGGTAGGGGGCGAGTCGGCGGTCGGAATGGATCCTCCGCTCAGGCGGAAGGAGTCGTCCAGCACAAATGCGGACTGCATTTGTCCAGACGACCCGCCACCTGATGCGCCGCCCGCTCGCAGGCGCTCGAGGACCTGCGAGGAACTGCTGGGGAGCGGTGACGTGCGCGATCCAAACATCTGCACAAGTCGAGAGCGCTTCAGCATGGCCCCTGCTGGATGATGATGATGCATTGTTAACCACTTCCTGCCTTTTTTCTATGTGATGTAATGATGATGTATTGATTCACAAAACTACCGCGTCCAAATGGACATTGCAAAACTCCAAGAACTACTTGGTGCGAGTCCACAAGTTCTGATTGCAGCACGGCAGCATGGACACTGGCAACGTCGCTCTAAGCAAATTGATTTCTAAGATTTCAGACACCTGAAAATACACGAGTTTCGGGGACAGAAATGGGGGTCAAACACCATTCTGGCAAAACACTGGACACTGGTCATTAAAAGAGCAACTGACAATGCTTAAACGTTCAAACATTGTTGCATGATGATGTATGTTTTTGCAACACTACCGCATCCACATGGACATTGGCAACTCAAGAACTACTTGATAATCAGTGCTACCATTACTTTCATCCAAGGCAAGCATACCTGGACCAGCCTGACTTACCATATCCTGACCTGTTGCATGCTCAGAACAATCTCTTCAGCCAACAAGATCAAGATTGTTCAAGATCAACTGACATGGTAGATAGTAGAGGGCGCACCTGGTCGTCCGGGCGTGGAGGCGGGACGGCAAACGAAGTGGGCGCGTTTGGCACGTACGAAGGCGGAGCGTTCGGAAAGTCGTATCGGCCCTCGATGGCAGGGGGGTTGAATACGGCTGGCATCTGGTCGAGCGTCGCAAACATGGCTTCTCGGGAAGGGAAGGTGGTGGGGTTGAGGCGGGCCTGTTGCAGCATGGCGGAGCGCATGACTCGGCGGTCGCCGCGCTCCGAAGCACAACCAGAGGCGTGGCGGTAGAGCGCTGCGGTGTCGTAGTCCGAAGAGACCTTGACGACGAAGGGTGTGATGATGCCGAGGTCGGGGATGTCTATTGGGTTGCGCTGCAGGATTGAACCCTCCTGCTGCTCGAGGGTCTGCACGGCAGCACGCTATCGGTGCTTCGCCAGAATGAGGTCAGGACCCCCTTTTCCACCCCACAAATTCATGCATTGTCGAGCATCTGTGCCCGATAATCACAACGTCTGGCAAACACTGCGCGCAGTGTGGGGGTGGGGAGGGGTATCGCAGTGGTCGGGTTGCAAGGTGGGGCTGATGCCAGCGTGATGATGTAATGATGATGTATCAAATTCAATGTCGTCGATTCTTGTTGGGTATTTCCTGCCATGATCTATGTGATGTAACGATGTATCAAGTCGAATGTGCAGTTCAAACGTGCTGTCTTTGTTGCTTGTTGATTACTTCCTGCCATTCTGTATGTGATGTAATGATGTATCAAGTTCAGTGAGCTGTACCACTTCGGAAGTGCTGTCTTGGTTGCTTGTTGACTATTTCCTGCCATTCTCTATGTGATGTAAGGATGTATCAAGTTCAGTGAGCTGTACCACTTCGGAAGTGCTGTCTTGGTTGCTTGTTGACTATTTCCTGCCATTATCTATGTGATGTAATGATGTGACGTATCGGTAGTGTTGTAAAAATATACATCATCATCATGTAATGATGTATCAAGCTGACAATTCTGACCATATCCTGCCATTCAACGAACTGTATCGCTTTGAATCTGCTGTCTTTGTTGCTTGTTGACTATTTCATGCCATTCAATGAGCTATATCAATTCAAATGTGCTGTCTTGGTTGCTTGTTGACTGTCTCCTGCCAATATCTATGCGATGTACTGATGATGTGTAACGTTTTCTGCCAATATCTACGAGATGTAATGATGTATCGTTTTATGACACATATGCATCCACCTGACCATTGAAAGAGCTACTTAAGGATTGATACCGGTGCTTTTTCTGACAAAAGGTGGCGAGCTCCCACGCACCAACAGCTGGCTGGCAACTTCGGCTGAGCACACGATGGACGAGGGATATGCTGCCTGTTGCAGTGCTGTGGCGGCTTTGATGGCCGTTCCAAACATCGTATACTTGGGCTGTCGCGTACAGAGGACCGCTGCCACAGCGGGGCCAACATGGATACCGATTCGGACCTACAAACAACCAGATTTTTAAGTAGATAATCAGCGATTAGTGCCATGAAATAGGCCAAATATTGAGTTTATATTGGGTCAAGGGTACCTAGAGCGGGGAAAGCACAAGCTATGCACAAAACACCTCTTCTTGCTTCTCTTGCCCTGCGATTGAGGCTTTCACGCAGGCGTTGCACAGGACGTCAGTATTTCACCAGACCCTCTGATTTTTTGGGTCCAGATAACCAAGATAAACGATCCAAGAACAACACTAGGGGTCAAATCCCGTTCTGGAGGAGCACTGCAGGACGTTCTCTGCAAGTGAATGCCTGAGGACTGAAGATGCCATTGTGCTAACTACAATGTCATAACAGATGACAGCCAGCCTGGTTGGCAAGCGCTTTTGGTGCACCAATGTTGCGAATGGCTTTGTACACAGCTCCTCCTGGCGTGACATGGGCTGGATTTGTGTTTTAGTAGCAGCGCGTGCTTGCTATAAGAGCAAGCTTTGCGGACAGCACGGCCCTGGGACTATAGCAACGAACCAAACGATTGAGAACAGATAAGTCCCCACATGGCAACCACGCAGCGAGATGCCACATCTCAAGAGAGGATTTGCAACGCCAAATTGAGCTGATGGCCTACACAGTGAATTGTGAGGGATGGGAAATGGGCGAGAAAAGAGGAGACCAACTCCTAACCCCTAAAGAGATGAAGAGATTTGTCAAGAGCTCTGCAAGAAAACTGCAAAAGGCGCAGGAGAGAAGCCAACCTGCAGCTGTAGGAACCCGCCAACATGGATCTCGTTTGTGATCTTGACTGCCATGCGAGCAACATCGATGACCTGCTGTATTTGCTGAGCGGAAGCCTCATCTGGGCCCTTGCCCGGCCTGCAAGCGTCCGCAGAGTAAGCCCACTGACCCACTGACACAGGACAACCGCACGCGCTTGCAGGATGTCCCAAAAAACTCAAAAGTATCTGCTAGTAATACTTGATTGTTTCCAATGTCTGTGTGGATACGGTAGTGTTGTAAGACAATGCAACACTACCGGTGGCATTGCTGCCACTCGTGGCAATTCAGGGCATTCCAGGGCACTTCAGAGACCCTAATAGGACATCTGTTCATGTTCCGGTATACCCGAGGGTCGCTGCACCCCCAATTGCAAAAGAGCCGCGCGGAGCAGACAGCAAATGTTGAATTCATATGATATGCATGCTACCGGAGCACATGCTAGACTTAACATGATACACACAGCTACTGGCAGCAAATGCTAAATTGGCATGATTTGCATGCTACTCGGGCTCATCGGAGCAGCCTACATCCCATCTGTGAGCGCCTCATCCTGGTAGCTGGCGATATGCTGGTGCAGTTTTCTTGCGTTTTGCGATGCGCGACAAGTGAACACGCAGCACACCATATGCATGCTCGACCCGCTGGTCTACCCAGCCAACTGTTACTGCCATATGCAAGGCCCTCACTGAAACAGAATTCCTCATCACGTTTCCGCGCTATGCACAATGTGGAAGGAGTATCTCGAGACACCAATACAAGGTGTTTGGTGATTAGGATGGCTCGTTGGAAGACATCACAGCTGAGGCCATCCTGGCAGGGATAGCGCCCGCCCTCAGGGAGCACTACTACCAGCTAGGCTGTCGTGAGGTGAGCGCAGTAAACATGGTGACCAAGTGACGTTTAGATGCGGTAACTTGAATGCAGTGACGTGACGAGATTAATTTAACCACCTCGTCACAGCAGAATGGATGAACGCTAAACACGCCCTTTGGTTTCACTACTCTAGGTACTCGCTGAGACCCAACGAACCACTCAATATTTGGATCAATTGGTGGAACGATCAACAATTTCTTGCCAACAAAACAAGTCTTGCTCAACGAGGCAAGGTAGGGCAAAACCACTCGCCAGGAAGTGCCCAGTTACAGAATAACCGTCCTAGCCTCAGAATCACAGACCGGTTTGTCGGGGGTTCAAAGCGCACTCTATCGTTCGGTAGGCGATGTACAAGTGCCCAAAGACGTCGAGCTTCTCGATATTGTGCTGACCCATCAGGTTGTCATACGCGCAGAACAGCCGGTTCACGGTTTCTACGACGTTGGCCATTGGCACTGCGCCGCACAGGCGGGTGAAGTCCACGACCTCAATAACCATGACGCACACCGACTCCATGCTTTCGGCCACCATGCGCTGGCCATTCTGCACCATCTCGCACACGTGGCGAGGGAAGATCAGCCGCATCATGTCCATCACCTGCACAGTCACCCCCCTAGGACGTCATTCAAGGGGCAGCCGGACGATGATGAAGACGTTGAATTCACTTGCCCAACTTGTGCACGTGCGGAAAGCTTGCGGCCATGCATGCTGTGATCAATAAACATTGGGTGATCACTTGCATGGATGTCTTTGGCAATGAAGGCGAGCAGCCACCCAGCACACGATGCACACAAGGTCCAGGCTGGAATGCTCTTTGATTGGTTCAACGTACCCCCACCAACCCAAAACAAAAAAAACTTCATGTTAGGCGCAGTTGATGGCAACAATCATGTGACACTTGATTGTTGCCAAATAATCTTGACAAATTTGATTACTTGTCAAGAATGATTAATTTGCTGACAACAAAAGCATTGGGTAGAAAAGCTGTCTTGCACCTGCTTGGCTCCAGCTCGCACTTGTTGCACATCAGCATTATGGAAACGCAGAATCGTCTCCACCCGGGCCAGCACCTCCTCTGACTGGAACGGCTTTGTGATGTAGTCTAGAGCGCCCTTCTCCAGCCCTCGAATAATGTCCTTCTTCTCGTTCTTACCAGATATCATGATGACGGGAACAGGCAGTCCGGGGGTCATCTGACCGAGCTTTGCACAGACCTCATGCCCTGCAGCAGCTTCACATGGCATCACACAACGACCCTTTCACACCAATGGCCACCGCACTTGGGTTCACAGATGCATACAACTCAGGTATGCGTTGCCTCGGGTGACAGCACTGATTTTCGTTTTATACTTGGAGTTGCAAATGCCCTTGTGGATATTGAAACAATGTGAAGAAACATACGAAGGTAGTACGGTGATGCTGAACGACGCTGCATGGGTGAGAGCCATTCTATGACACGCCATGCAGTGATCATATCATATGGATCTGACCTGCATCATGGCCAATCTGTGCTGCTGTGTAGCTCTGATTGTTGGGCACGACAGCAAGAGCAGACGGGAGCGGACGCGCCTGAAATGTCGGGCAACGTGACATCAAGCAGCACACAGCTCGGCTTAGGCATGGACTCCGCAAAGAGCTCCAGCGCTTCGAATCCGCTGCACGCCGTGGTGGTGTGGTAACCCTGCCCCTCGAGGAGGTGCTGCAGCATGCTGAGGTTGGCCAAGTCATCATCCACCACCATGATCGTGAATGCTTTGTAGTTGAACCCCTGCAGTGGCTGCTCGACGGACGGCGTGGCAGACGTGCGGTCGTCAGTTCCTGAGCCTTCCTCTGCCGTGCTCGCATATGCATCAGCAACGGCCTCACGACGTTCAGCGTCTGTTGTGGGCCCTCGGGCACGCGTCTGCGACTTCTGCACGATCACGTCCAAGCGCTCGACCATCTCAGGTGAGAGTGTTGGCTCCACCTGCACAGCAAGCACAATTCTGAGTCAATCGGGCGATTCTCAGGGGCTGTGCGGACGCAGTATGCTCGGAGCATGCTATGCAAAAGAGTGGTGGAGTCTCGAACAAGTACGGATACAAACCTGGGTACGTCACCTCGAAGGAGTGGGGGCAGAATTGAGGAGCCACCTCATGCGCGTGTGCAATGCATGATGGATTGATTTACCCGTGAAAGCAGTGTCTGCAAACATAATACGTACTGAACGATCCTGCTGAGTGTTGCTGGGCAACACGCAAGGTAACTTCATAACAACAGCCTGTTGAGGATGTGATCCAAAAGGCTGGGCTTGGACGCTGTTCTGGCACTGTGGACAGTCTAGCAGCAGGACAGCATAATGCGCGACATGGTTAGGCAGTTGGGCAAAAACTGCTGCATTCGTGATAGACATGCTTTCCCAATCCATGCGTACAAGAATGGTAAGAAAAACAAAAAGAATATTACCAGCCCAAAGAAGGCGGCGTTGAAAATGGGCGAGACGTTTTCTTCTCTACATGGTGTTGAATGCTGAGAATTAAGACTTGAGGGTGGCGTCCTGAGTGCGAGAGGACACTCGGATCGCCGGAATGTAGCAAAACACTCTTGTCTTCCCAGCACTTTCAGGCTTGTAACTGCAAAAATTATTTATTGCTTACGGCTCCAAAAGTGGCTCTGCTATCACTTCGTTGCTGCATGCTATCTCGGTGAGATATGTGTGCTGTTTGGTAAACCCGGACAACCCCATCGAATCCTATTTGACGAGCACCCTGAAACTGTGTCGTGACACAACGTTCCAGTGTCTAAGTGAACGTATCGATATCTTATGCGAAGCGGGCCTGCAGTTGATCGCTGACAAAAGGTTTCTGAACGGGATGTGTGAACTCATCTGATCTGACGTCGATGATGATTTCACGCGTTCATTAACCGGGACTTCTGCAAACGCATGAGCTATGCAATGGAACTTAATACATGAAACGCACACGAAATCATGATTGCAAACGACTCCCGATAAGAGCCGACAACCGCAATTGCAGGCGTACCGGGCGTCACCAGCGAGTTGAGCTCACGGCACTGACCACTGTAGCATCAATACTGACAGTGCGTGCTCTATGAGACAAGGATATCATCTATATTGCGTACTGCCGCATGTCCAAGCCCTAACGAGGACACCATTTGCTCATGAGCACGCACTAATGTCATGCACGGTATCGTCCAAGAACCCGGCGCGGATATATGACACACGGACGCGTTTTGCCAGATATGACATAACCAAAAGAGCGCACAAAGTTCACGTACCAGATAGAAATAATGCAGCTCATGCTAGCTGTGAACAACAGACATGAACCACCAGCTGCGGATGTCGCTCAGTCGTTGGCGATGCAAGATTGCTCGTCACATAAGGCCAAGTGCACCACACGATGACGGAATCGACAGCAGCAGACGAAATCAAAGTGCAAGAAAAGCAACAACCGATCGCTCTCAATCAGAGATCACATGTCATTGACTGCATACGTCCCTGAAGATTGTAAATACCTGAATCTTTTGTGCGTTTGCGCGAACGCAGCACACGAGCGCCACGACAATTAGCGACAGCAGAAAACCAAAAACATCCATGTGGAGGAAATCATAATTGGAGGGCATTTAGGTTGCGCTTGCATGTGGTCGACAATTCGCGACGCGGCCGAGACGGCCGAGACGGTAATATGAACATTGCATCAAATCACCGCAGACCACAGCAATATGAAAGGTGCCTTCATTCTACATGTCGCTCAAATGCAAATGCTTGCGCTGTACGTTAATCAACCACACTTTACGAGACTAGGTCACTTGTATGACCACACTTCAACACTTATCCTGCTCTGCATCATCCTGCTTTTAGGGGGGATTTACTGATCTGTCATGTTGCGGCGATTTCACTTGAGACTAGCGACATCCCAAGAGACCAGTGAAATGTCAACGCTCCTGAAACAAGCAACTGTGCTTTCAAAATTGTTCAGGTTGCTTTCGTCATTCCCGGACAGACCTTTTTTAGCGCTCACTGCCCCCAGAGAACGGTAGATTCAGGTATCTCGAGATATCTCGAGATAGTCGTCCGTCTTTACGTCGTGTGACGAATATCGGTTGGCACGGGCGACTATCTCGAGATATCTCGAGAAACTGTACCACCTGAATCTACTGTTTTCTGAGGCAGTGAGGTTTGTCCGGGAATGACGATCATCGGTTAATTGGGCTCGAAACCGCCGCATCATGATATCGCCTTTCCTAGCTGATTACAACCTAAGCTGTGGTCTGTCGGGCTGCTTACTCACAAACCGATTATGACACACCATCTGGAGCGCAGTTCGGGTTAGCATCGCCAGCATCAAAGCCACAAACAAAAACCAAACAAGAACAAGACCAACCGGGAACCACACCAAGGCTCATTCAGAACAGCACCTGAGATTTATTGAGCCGGCGAAGAATCGGCGACACAGACATGCCAGGGTCCACAGGTGGCACTGGGGGAGGCGGAGTGGACTCCTCGAGGCCGCTCGAACTGGCGCTGGCCACAGTCGCTGCTGTAACAGGGACCGCGGGTGCAGAGGGCGAAAGTGCCGGGGCCACAGAGGCCGCAGGCCCGAGGGGGGGTGGCGCGCTGGGCGGAGTCCCACGAGCCAACAACGTTGTCCCGGGTATCGCGAGCGAGAAGGACACCGACTGCAAGCGCGACACCGACCGGGTCGGAGCAGTAGGCACGAGCTGCAGAGCGGCGGAGATCTCTTCAACATCGACGTCTGCTGTGGAGGAGAGGCCATCAGGGAGGATAATCGTGGGGTGAAACACTGGCTCAACGCGCTCCGTGCCGATTCGGACGGTGATCGTGCAGCCCGAGTTGCGCGCCTTGCCGTTGTTGACGACCTCGATGGTAGATTTGAAAGCATGCAGCATGCGAGCGACGTAGCGCAGGCCAAGGGCCATCTTGGAGTGGGGGTCGTTCTGCGGGTGGTTCGGAGAGTCAGGGGATGCAAACGCTTTGCATGTTGCGGCATCGACCCCACTGCCGGTGTCCTGGAACTTGATTTCAAGCATTTGGTCGACGATTGCGGAGGACACCGTGATCGAGCCCCTTGCAGTGTACTTGACAGCGTTCGCGAGGAGGACGTGGATGATGCGCTTCAGGCGTTCGTCATCGAATGTACACTCGTGAGACTCGTCGGAGTCCACAATGACCTTCACAGCAGGTCGCACGATGCTGGCGACATTGCTGAGGGTCTGGTTGATGATTGGCAGTACCGCAACCTTGCCAGGGTTGACATCGAGAGACCCCGTGAGCAACCAGAGGTTGTCCCGCAGGTTGCTGATCATTACGAGAAGGTGCGTCGAGCACACGAGCATCACTTTGAGGTGGTTCCGGACTGGGAGGGGGAGCGACTCGTCCTGGGACAGCATGCCCGCAAGCGAGAGAACGCAGGTGAGGGGGTTCTTCATGTCGTGTGCGAGGCCAGAGGCACTCTTGCGCATGCGCATGAGAACGGCCAGGAGCTCAGGGCTGACCCACAGGCCCGCATGTCCATGGTCGTGCGCCGGGGAGGCTGCATCTGATGATTTCGGGCTCGATGAGGGTTCGCGGCCGGACATGGGGCCGGATGGGGCTGCCGCGCGGGAGGGTGGCTTGTCGTCGGGGCCGCGATCAGAGCGCGGGTGGTCCGTGAGGCTGACGGAGAATGTGGAGGAGGTGCGAGGGGTGGGGGAGTCGGTTGTGCGGGAGGCTGCGGCGGCGCGTAGACCGTTGTTGGGCATCGATGTGCCTTGCTCGCTCGTGACTACAGCTGGTTGCTCCTCCTTGCTGGATGGCTGCAACCTTCGGGGGGCTAGCGGGCTCGGCCCTGCGTGCATGGTGAACTTTTGAGCAAACCTAGACATTGATGACTCTCAGCCGGTTTCTCGCGGCATCACCTCCATGTATGGATGTGCGTTGACAAATGCATCGCAAAGCAATGTCTGGCCGGCATGTGCTACTAGACACATCCACTCATGCAGGGTAGAAGGCGAACAGGAGGCATGTCAGGTCAGGCTTTGGTAAGTAAGTCGGGCTGATGCAGGTATGCTTGCCTCAGGAGATGGCAATGGTAGCACTGCGTCACAGTTTGTCCCATCATGGACAATGAAAACTTGGAGTTGCCATTGGCCATGTGCATGCAGCAGTCAAGAAACGAAACATCCGTTAACGCAGGCTGCTATCTCGAGATAGCGAACGCGCCAGAAGATAGTTTTCTAGACCGCACTGGATGTCACGTCTTCGAAAGCATGGCGATGAAGCGATTGCTGTGAGCATTGCTGCGAAGATTGGCAAGCAGGCTGGCATGCAGATGATGACTCGTGCTAAAACAGCCCATCCCGAGCTGCACGGCAGCCGCACCTGCATCGCCAGAATTCCTGGGGCTTGCCGTGCTTGAGCTTGTGGCGCCCGCCATCGAGCGACGGGTCGACTCGAAAGTGCCCCCGCTGTTTGTCCAAACTGCCGCCGCCAGATTGCTGCGCGCTTCAGTGTGGCTGGCGGCCTCACCCGGGGGGCGCCCTTCTACTTTCACCACAGCTCGGTCGCCAATAGACAACCGACCCGCCGGGGTGAAGGGGCTGCCGAGAAGCCCCGCGGTGGGCTCTTTCAGGCCCGCAGCACTTTTGCGGGACTGGTGGCGCGAGCGATTCGGCAAGGGCCCCGCCGACTCGCGTAGGGCGTGGTTGCTGCCGTGCGACGCCGTGGAGGACTCAGCCACATCCGAACCCTGTCTATAAGCGGTCGTCGGCCCTCGAGCGCTGGATCGGCGCAGCAGCGACGACGCCTGAGTCACCGGCTGACGCGGCTCCTGAGGCTGCATCTCATACTAACTGTCAGCATCGCATGATACCCAAGTAGCACTTGACTTGCCAATGCCCACGCGAATGCGGTAGCAAACATGTTTGTAAAAACATAAATCATAGCATCGCACACTTGAGTGTTTGCCACATTGCCCATGCATCCTTGTGGTAACGGCGTGCCAAATGTTCCTGCCCTGGGAGTCTGTGGTGTGACGAAATTACAAAGGAAACGAGAGAACGCATGTGCATTGCACATACAAGGGTCGATGCCGACGCGGAGTACCAACAGGCTGTGCTGTGCAACAGAGCGGCAGAACGATGGGGCAGATAGCCTCGGTCAACATGCCATCCCAGGGGGGGGCAGAGGGCGTGCCTGTGACGGCGCGGTGAAGTCTACAGACATGATGCGTCTGGGGCCGGCTCTGAGCTGCGCCGGGATGGCGTTGTGGGGGTGAGATACTGACGTTCGTGAGGGAGAGCTGGACGGGCGTGTAAAGGAATTGTCCATGGTCGATAGCGACGAGGGCTCGGAGGGTGAGGCCCCGGTGGGTTGACTCCTACGGGATCCAGATGCCTCCTGTGCACATGCAGGCATGTGAGCAGGTGTGTCATCCGTTGTTGCCCGATTGATCAATTGAACGGGAATCAGTTGCGGCCCAAATGGTACCGTGTGACAGCAAACGGCAGAGCCCAGCACGGGCTGATCACCTGCATGGCCCATGAACGACCTGCTGCCCTTGGTTACTCCACAAGCGGTGGCACATATGTTGCAAACCATTCCAACGCCGCACGGCTAGTTCGATCTCCATCATTGGAGTTCTCTTTGAGATGTGGAAGCAAGAAACACGCCCAACTGGGGCTTGTGAGGGAGACGACGGCAGGGCTTCACCAGACCCTGTGATTTCTGGGGCCCAAAGACTCTGTCAGAATGGGTTCGACCCCCCTTTTAGTCCCAAAATGCATGTAAGCACTGGACGACGGCCCAGCAAGGAAGAACTCATGAGTGAACACGCACCGTGAAGACGATGAGTAACCCTGCCTTGCTCGGTTTGCCACTGAAAAACCAGCCCCCACCGAACGATGGAATGGAGAGCGACCCAAGCGAAAAGCAGTACGGCATGGCGTCCACGTCCTCAAGCGCACGCTCGAGGGTGGGCAGGCCGGCAGAGTGTGCATGTCCGTCTGACATCGTCTCGCCATGGGCATCGAATGCCTCCCATGATAACAACGGCAACACACCCACCAGCAGCACGCCTGCCAGACGCAGCATGGGGACCAGGGATAACGGAGAGAGGCAGGCCAGATCATCGTCAAACAACGTTGACCCACACCCAACTGCAAGAGCGCTCATTGCCACCTGCATGCACCCTCAGGCATGGTGAGCAGACCATGAGCGACATAAGTAGCGCACAATCCTGTTCTCAAGCTCTACAGTGGCCATCCTTATTGTTATGAACAATTGCCCTGCTTATTGATGATGATACATCTTTTTACAGCACCACCGCATCCACATGGACATGTACTTGGATTATTTCCGACCAGCCCGCTTTGCCCGCCACGTTGCTGCAGCGCACCTCTGCCCCAATCCAATCCCACAGCTGAGTCACCAGTCCTTGGCCTCGTCAACAATCCCACACTTCACTCGCCAATCTATAAGGGCTTTTATCACCAACATGCATGATGGACTCCTGATGAGCCAGACCTGATGAGCCCTGCCGATCAGGTAAGAGGACTCGAGGTTGCGAGGTCTATAACGAGCGGCAATGGCAGTCAGCGCCGATGAGCCAAACCAATCAGCAAAGAGGACTCAAAGGTTGGGAGGTTTCTAACGAGTGGCAATGGCAGTCTGCGCCGATAAGCCAGACCAACCAGGATAGTGGACTCAAAGGTTGGGAGGTTTCTAACGAGAGGCAATGGCAGTCTGCGGGCAGCAACATGGGGCTGCAGTATGGATGCTGCGGACACAGGTTGATTACCGCCCCAAGTGATCCCACCCTGGCGTGATGTCGGCCAAAGCAGTACGGCCAATGGCTCTGCAGATTGTTTTTTCCGTTCAAGCACTGTACAAGTGTGCCCCTGTGTGTTGACACCTACTACTCTTGCATTCCAGAAACTCTCGGCATGGCCGAAACTCTGCACATGCTGCCAAGACATGTGGACGCTAGACCCTCAGAGCCTGGTCGGCCTCCAAGCGATGAAGCATGGCTTTCGTTTTCGCCTCTCTAGGTAGCCTGCTGACCAAATAAATCATCAATTAGTAGGCACAATTGAAGGCAGTGATCACGGGACACGCACAGAGAAACAGGATTTGCCATGCAGCATTGGCTGAACAGGCACACAGTGCAAGGTCCCCTCCCACGGAAGCGTACCGCAAAGCAGAGGCGGCATAGCGCAACGTAGAGGACACTACAGCCTTTGCCCTTGCGCGTCCACCGCCTCACTCTGTAAGTGAGCACAAGACTGCACAAGCTGGCTGCAGCAAACGCCCCAGCGCTGACTGCCAAGAGACCTGCGAGTCGTCGTTGCAAAATCAGCATTTCATGATGTTTTATTCAGAACAACACTGGATCCACATGTTCACTGGCGACTCCCAAGTACTCGACGATCATGCTAACATTGCCCATCTGCCCTTGGTACACTTTTTTGGTGCCTACCAGGCAGACTGCACGTTGAACTCTGAACACATGTTGCGACAGGATTTGCGGCCACTCCTTGGCGACATAGCGATGCATGGTGCACAAGCTGTTGCGAGAGCCGCAGCAAACATTACCGCGCAAACCTGGACATCACCGTGCAGCATACGTTGCCAGGGGGCTGAGTACGGTTACAAGTTGTCAACTATGGTCGCGTCACCTCCAGAAATGTGTGAAACTGTGCGGGTGATGCATCTTATCATAGTTCTTGCATTGTATGCTCTATCTGCCTTGACCGCAAGCAGATCCCCACCCCATTGGACAGGCGCCTGTCAGACGAAGCAGTCATCCTGTGCGACCCATCACTTGGGCTTTAAACTGTCTGGACCGACCTGCAAGTCGGTCATTGTTACGTTGGTCGATCAGAGATTTTCATTAACGCTGCATGCACGTACCTCTTCCCATCTCCGTTGTGACGCCTGCATTGTTGAGAGCCCAGTACATGAGAGCGCCCAGCGCAACGGCGCCAAAGTTCAAGGGGTGTTTGGCACTGAGCAGCGCCGTCCCGTCCATGTCTCATAAGCAGTGTGTGCCAACATCATAGCACAGAGCCACGCCACTTGCACATGCCTGCACCAGACAAACACCCTGCCGTCATTTGGAATTCACAGTGTCCATAAAAATTTGCCACAGAGATGCCTGCACACCCCCCACAGTACATAATAACCAGGGAAGCTGGGCTGGCATGGGTGCCACTTGCCCCAATTGCACGAGGCAACACCTCATGTGACTTCATCTGTCAGAAGATGGGATCATATCAGTATACACTGCGCGGAGTACCCCATAGAAGGGCCGATGGCAGATTGCAGACCTCTACTGCCGACGGTGCTTGGAGGACGCTCGGGCACTGCCACACATCCTCGAAGCCCGTCAGTCGTGGCATCATTGTACGCCCCAGCTCACGCAACAACTTCGGTCTCGAGTTTCTCAATACAAGGGCTCACATGTGCCGCTGATGTGTGTAGCCTGTAATAGGCGACGTCTGGGGCAAGTTGGCACTTCCCAAAGGGCCACTCTCGCTTGAACTTCTTTGCACCCCGAACGCTCACATCCAATCAGGCGTTAAATACTGAGCATGCGCGGCCATCACCAGCAGGGCTGCGTGCATAAGTGCACAAGCAACCATGAGGTGTAAGCGAACGTCTGCAAATGAAGCCACGCTGAGCAACGGTGAGTCATGTTCTGTTACTCATGACTGACAATAAGATTGCCGTCACGTGCGTGAATGCCATCAGCAAAGGTAGTGTTCACACGGCCGGCCGGGCAGGGTTCGCCAGTACTAGATAGCCATGTAGACTCGCCAGGACCATGGTTAAATGAGATCTGGGGCCACTGTCGTGAGAAAAATGCGAAAAACTTTTACCCCCAAAGAGTGTGCTGGCTTGTCTGCAAACGAGATGCGCGCTGTTAGAGAGTGTCAAAAGTCTTGAATGTGGATTTTACGACCGCATATGCGTCTCAATGCCCCACAAATCCCTCGAAAACACATTTTAAATTGTTCTCTGCCAGTATGTACTGATGTTCAAGGTATGGCCATCCAGGCTTGACGTAAACCTGAGATTAAGACGCCAGTAACATGACTATCACGTGAGCAACAGGAGGTGGCATCCGTGCCCACGCACGCCCTGAATCAGGTGCTGTCGTGGCCACCCGATCGTATTGCAAATCACAATTGGCAATCCAGTTCAAACGCTGCTGACACAGCACAGTCGACATCGTTGCAACCTCACCTTTCTGCATGTTCCGCCTTGAAGCGCGAACAGGGGCTAACACTTGCAACATCGAAAGGTTGGAGAAGCGCTGTTTGCTGTCGTCCCCCATGCGACATGTTACCCTGCAACACAAGACTTTGCACCTTGAGCACGACCTCAAGGCCCCTGAGGCAGCAATGTCCTCCGTTTCGCGCATTTCCTGGAAGAATGCCATTCAACACGGAGTCGTGAAAATGCATGTTTGTAAGGATTACCTGCAGTATGCGCAGACGCCGCAAATTTGTCCGTGTCCAAGCAACGCAACACTAAGAACCCAACCACGCAGAAAAGGCACAACACACAGCGGGCCCGGCCAGTAGCAATACAGAACGACGGTAAACCCCTGACGGTACTTCAGCAAATGCAATAACATACCGTATGAGCAAGGCAGCAAAGCATCCTCCCAGTGCCCTGTAGCAAACATGGGAACAAATGCTGCTGGGTCAGGTCCGCATGGAACTGTGACAGACCATGTCAGCACTGACGCCACTGAGGCCTACAACTGCACACTAATGATAGCATTTATGAACGGGGAGTAATTTGTTTGCAAGGTCGCTGGGCGAAGATATGCGTGCTGTGAATGCAGTGGTGGACTGGCCTTGAGCCAACATAAAAGACTTCAGAGCTTGCGTGGTAAGTACTGAAAAAACATACAACGATAAGTAGTCACGGATCGCAATAATCATTGCGCCTCGAGGCCATGGTAGCCGCTGGTCGACCAACATCAACCAAGCCCACGGCCTGGAGCTTCCCAGCCTATCTGCGATATCGGGTTTCTTGGACGGGCTAATTAGCTGGTCACGCATGATCACGCTTGCCTTCACAGATGGCAGGTATGTGTTTCGGAATCTACTGTGCAACTTAAGCATTCAAAGGTATAGCACTTGGACGAGACATCGTGTTGCCTTGTCGGGAGTTCTCGAGTATGTCGACATCGACACTGACGTTCCGGATGGCTTTGGGCAACGGAGGGCTGGCCATAACATCATTGGATGTTAACGATTCAATGGATGTCTTCATTGTGCCCAAATCACCCTGTGAGCAATGCACAGCTTCGCTTATTTGCAATGCAAGGCTTGCTGTCTTGATGTGTACGACCCGTACCTACATCCTGTCGTTAGCTTGAACGACGTGTCCCTATGCGAGACACTGCACACCGAAATCAAATTTGTCATGGATGACATCCTGGCTTAGATATTCCGTGTACTTTAGGAGCCGTAGATCGCCTTGGAGACCAGTGTCGGGGCTTCCAAGAAGCGCTATGGACACCAGAGCACAACGCACGTTGCCAAATGGTAAGGATCGCATGCCTGGGACACTCATCGACATTAAAAATACAGTGCTAATTTCACTGCATCAGTTTGCCATGGCTCAAAGACAGAGCATCCATCAATGAGCAGGGTCATCAGGCGTTGATCCGCTGATGATGTGCGTTGCCACACCATGGATCAGGATCGCTCTCTACATAAGTAACCCAAGCACACTCATGATCTGGTGCTCACAGACACTGTGCCTTCTCGGAGATCGAGTTGCCGTCCAAGCTGTGTCCTTCAACGAGTCAATGATTGCAGGCATGTCTGTCCACAGGTCTCGATACCTCTTGAGAGTGTGCCTTCCTGCAGTACACCAGCAGTAGGTGTGACGAAATGAATTGAATGTGCCAGCCCAAATAGAGCGGCCGGAGCTGATCTCGTGCCTAAAGGTTGTGACGAATATTCAGCATGTGCCTTGACAGTACAAATAGGCAACTTCGAAAACAGCCCCCCTCGGATCAGACACGCAGGGCGCCAACTTCAGATACATGCCGAAGCTCAAGACCAAGATAGTTTTGACTCAAGAACCCGGGCCATTGCAGCACGAAGGCGTCGGAGCATCGGCGCAGTGCTCTGCAAGCCTCTGCACGCGGGCCGCTCCCGTTCAACACATTCAACAAACATTTAAAGTCCTTCACTTCACCGCAGCGAGCTCATCCCGCCCATGCAACCTGCAGTGGAAGTCACAGCTTTCAAGCACATTCTCACAGCACTTGCCCCTGACCCATATAAGCAGCAAGGCATCTCTTTTGGCGAGTATCCCGTGACTAATGCTATCGATGGCGAAACATCGAGTGATTTCGTTGA
>NW_028323432.1:0-49569 GCF_984573655.1 Nuphar pumila | reverse complement strand
AGAATAGTAGCCCGGAAGAACCCTGCATACCGTATGAGCGCTGAAGTATTCCGAATGGTGAATGCTATAGACTTTCCTACATTGCTTTGCTGATATCAGATGCAACTGGGGCAGGATAAGCAGATAGTCCTTCATGTGGCGCACGCAGGAACGCAACAAGTGCCGCAATCCAGCCATCTTACGAGCCCGCAGGCTTCTGAAGTTCTGTCTGTTAGGAAAAGCAGCGAGGGTAGGTCCTTCCCACCAATATCTCCTATAGAGATAGTTCCCATGCTTTCCATCCTTTCGTTCTTCCCATTGACCTCAGTATTTGGGTCGAGGACGACTCGGCATAATTGATGCTGCATACTATGCCAGACTTGCTGGGCGTGGCATAATGGAAGCACTGGCTTACAGGTTGCACATGCCAGTTGTGAATGTCCATGTGGATGCAGTAGTGCTGTAACCAGACACCTGGTCATCCTTGCACTCGGAGTTGCCAATGTTCATGTGAATGAGGAAGTGGTCTAAACAAATGCAGCCGTTTCCGGATATAAAGAATCTTTGAATATAGCGAAAGCCAGCGCTGGGCACGAATGTTTTCAGGTCACCCGACTTCCTACCGCAGCACAGAGCCTTAGGCATGCTGCTCCGAGCGGAGCACACGTTCAAAAAAATCATAGGACACTTTGATTGTCCCGCACACCTCAGGCGATCTGCATTCCTCATGGCCGCGTTGCCCCGCATCTGCGGCAATGCGCAACATGATGCAGCTGCTGGATAGGCCGTACAGCATCTGCACAAAGCGTGCAACCTCGCCATCGCTGCTAGGGGCGGCCCCTACAGGTGGCCCAGAAACAGCGGCACGAGGGGCCTGAGCACCCCCCGGTGGCACGGGGAGGGGCCCCTGAAGCCCCCCTGGCGGCGGGCCCCCCCATGTCAGCTGCTCGACGTGGCGGAGGGCGTGTTCGATGATGTGTGAGGCTTCGGCAGGGCTTCCGGAAGCGATGCTGAATTTCGCACATTCTATGCAGAGTAGCAGGGTGGACACGGGTACTGTGGCTCCGTTTGAGGGCCACACGCACCGCTCCACCAGCTGCTCTGTTGGGCCTGAGATCGCCGCGATGAGCGAATTCAACGCCTCGACCTGCTCCAGGGTCGGCTGCGCCCCTGTACATATCGCTCCTGGCTGCATACGGGAACATCCAATCAATGCTACAGGGACATCCAATCGATGACAATCAAACACAGTAAACAAACCGACAGGGTTCAGCGTTGAAAGTGGGTGAGACAGATAAGGCTGATTTTGCGCCTATAGTTGACATGCCACCGGCTTGTTCTTGGATGCACCAAGATCCACTTGCTGGACGGTTACGATGACTTCGTGGGACACGGTGGCAAGGCTTAAATTCTCGGACGTTGGCGTAGCACTCCAAGACATGGACCGTCATGATGGCCATCATTCGTGGTTCACGTTAAGCCGTGACGCACCTCCGGAAGCACACGAATGACTACGGTGGTGTCACCACGAGCAGCGCTGTCCGTGCCTACGCGGGCCACATCTCCCTCCTCAAAGCGAACGGAGTGCGTGCTTGCCTGGATACTGCGGCATATCACCCAGCGATGGACCATGCACTCGACCCGTCCACGGTCCTCTGTGTCTGCGAACCTCCACATACCACTCAGCAGCAGCACTTGTTGATGCGGGGGGTGTTTCCGAATCTGCATATGTTCCTCACTTGTTATCATCTTGAAATGCCTGATTCAATGATTGGTGAATGCAAGCGCTCTTCGAGCCTGCGAGCAAGGGAAGTTGAGAAAAGAGGACGATGCCACCTCGGCGATGATCGCATATAACAACTCGTAACGTGTCAGAAAACTTGAAGTTTAATCTTTCAGTGCGGGACAGCTGCATTGTGAGAAGCTGGGCACATCAAGTGCATTCAAGCTGCCTAATTTTCTTCACACCTGTCCGTGTTCGCTTGTGTCAGCATGCAGGCAAACGGTTACAATCATATTTCGTGTGCAGGAATTTCCTGAAAGGATTTGATGACTGATGCACTACAGCCAAACCCTATAGCCGAACCCTGACGCGCTGAAATCCGCACCTGTTTGAGATCGTACTCAAATGACAGCGCGACAGTTGCTGCGAGCTCTATCAATTTCTTCCCTCTCTCGTTCATGGCCAGCGCCTCTGTCCCAGAGGGTCCTTGCATCACATGGCCTTGAAGGAGCCCATGCACAGCGCTGATGCTGTATTCCTTCAGCGCTAAACCATAACGCCCTTTTGTTACATGATTCAAAAGCAACGTGACCAAGTCCACGTGGGAAGGCGCGCATTTATCTCCAGACTTCAGCCTCTCGATGTGTTTCGGCAACAGATCGCGGTCAAACACCAAGTCGAACCAGGTCATTCCCTTACTGCATGATGTTGAAGGGACTGCGTCTGACGAAGCTGTTCGCGCTGCAGCCATTTCTCTAAACTACGGCCCGTCGTAAGGCGACACTCGACGCGTCTACACGACGCCGCTCGAATAGCAAAACATTGCTGCAAGCGACGGTACGTGGTTTCTGACGGCCCCTTCGTTTCAACCGATGTTTCTCATGTATCGTCGCCCCTGCCAGGGGCACTGGCCCAAATGGAGCGTGACAAGCTTAGATAGCTGGGCTATCTACCGTACGAATGAATTACCAGTGGTACGCGTATTACACATACGGGTGTGAACAATGGGTCCAACATGCATCGCTATTTGCTCATGCAGCAAGAGAAACGCTGAAAGGCATGGTTCGAGCGGGACACCATGCAAGACAGCGGCTGCAAACTGAACGACTTGCGCTTTCCTGGCCTTTCCTATGCTCGCACTGAACTCACAAGACGTTCTGTGTTTTGATTTTGCGTGTGTGTCCAGAATACTCCGAGTTGAATGCCATTGACTTCTAGGTGATACTTACTGTTAGTCACCTAGCTCGGACAGGATGGCGGACGGGTCTGGCAACCCATACAAAGATGTCGATGCCCAGATCGAACAGCTTATGAAATGCGAGCCCTTACCAGAGAACGATGTGAAGGAGCTATGTGACAAAGCCAGAGAGATACTGGTCCAGGAATCCAATGTACAGGCGGTCAAGTGTCCTGTGACAGTTTGCGGGGATGTCCACGGTCAGCATCAAGACCTGGTGGAGCTATTCAGGATTGGGGGCAACTGCCCGGACACTAATTACCTCCTCATGGGAGACTATGTCGACCGCGGTTACCACTCAGTGGAGACTGTGACTCTGCTCGTAGCGTTGAAGGTTCGCTATAAAGATCGCATCACCATTCTCAGGGGCAACCACGAAAGCCGTCAAATCACCCAAGTGTACGCCCCGCTCCCAAGCTGTCCGCCATGTATCCGAACCACACTGCGCATACCCTTGCTGATTGCCCGTGTTTGATGCAGGTATGGATTTTATGATGAGTGCTTGCGCAAGTACGGTAACTCGAACGTCTGGAAATGTTTCACAGACCTTTTCGACTACTTCCCATTGACAGGGCTTATTGACAGCCAGGTGAGCGCCCTGCCTCTCGCAATTCCACTTGATTTTCAGTGTTGGTGAGTGGAGTCCATCGTCCACCTTCTTTGCTTGCACATTCCACCATTCAATGTACAACATCTGGTATGTTGTGTTGCAGATTATGGCAGCAATGCAGTGCCAAGCTACAGGTCTCTCCATATATAACTGTTCATCAATGCACTTGTTTGGATGCCGTTGCAGATTTTCTGTCTTCATGGAGGGCTTTCACCTACTCTGGACACCCTTGACCACATTCGTGGCCTGGATCGTGTACAGGAGGTACGCTATATTGATTTGCTGACGCCAAACTCCATGTGTGCCAACACCATACTTCTCATGTATTGCACATGTTGCTGCTTCGCTTCAGGCTGGCGCTCTCCCCGTGTCTTCTGTACCTGAGCTGGCTCTTCCAAAGCATTGGGGCATGGATGCCCATTTCCAGCTGATTCTGAGCTTCCAACCTTCGACGGTTGAGGAGCAGCTGGAGATGAGTGGTTGTGTCTTGCTGACTTGACCGTGTCACGACATGTGAGTCGCCAGATTGTGCATTGGCCACGATATGCATAGGGTCGTGCTGCGACAATAGCACACTGGCGAACAACAGTGGTCCTACTCCTCCCAGAATGTCATGGGCAGCATGGCTTGGGAGATGCAGGAAGATAACCAGGCGGAAGCTGTTGGGAGTCTCTGTTTCAACAAACCCCAATCCGACAAAGATTTGCGCTTACTGGGGGCCGTCGGACCTAGCAGTGTTCATCGCAGTCTGGGAAGACAAGTCGAGGGGGGCACAGCTCAACGGGTCTCCATCGCTTGCTAGCAAGGCTAATGAGTTGATCATGTTTCAGTGCTTCGCCAGACCCCCATTTCTGCTGCATGTAGTCATGCGTTTCAGGTATACAGACCCACAAAGCAAACTGCCTGGGGAAGCATGGGGCACATCTGCTATTGGCAAGGCTAGCCAAGTGTCTGCATCAGCATTGCGCGTTATCGAAGGGGGCCACACCCCAATTGTCGGAGCGGTGCAGGTGCCACACGAAGGGCCGATGTGTGACTTGTTGTGGTCTGACCCTGATGACCGGAGCGGGTGGGGCATCTCGCCAAGGGGAGCTGGCTATACCTTTGGGCAAGACATCTCCGAGGTGTTCACACACACTAACCGCCTGAAGCTAATCTCCCGGGCGCACCAGCTAGTGATGGATGGCTACAACTGGAGCCACAACCAGAAGGTGGTCACCATCTTCTCTGCTCCCAACTACTGCTATCGTTGCGGCAACCAGGCAGCGATCATGGAGGTGAACGAAAACATGGACTACAACAGCTTCCAGCAGTTTGAACCCGCCCCCCGGCGAGGTGAGGTGCAGGTGTGAAATCGAGTCCCTCACATCTGATGATCACAAAGCTCGTCGCTTTCAAGAACCCTCTATGCAAATTTGAGTAGCACGGCGCTACTGCCTACTGCCACCCATCTTTGGATGCTGCATGTCAGAAGCTGTATGCAAACCATGGTAAAGGCAGTAAAGTCTATGTATGATGTTCTGGTCATCCACCTTGCGTATGCAACACAAGCATTGATGCTGCCGTTGCAACATTCATTGCAATTCATTGCAGCAGATGCACTCAGATAGCCTACCTCCCCAGCACGGAAACAGCAGACTAGATTGGCGATGGGTCTGCAAGGTTTGGGCTTGCATGTGAGCAGTCGTGTGTCGCGACCGCACCCTGAGAGATGTTGTAATTGGCAGGAGGCAGACATGTGGTATACCTGCATGTGTATTTCATGGAACATATACGTCTGACTGGGTTTGTGCCGATGTGGGCCGGTTTTAGAACACTGCGCTGGTTTCTTGACCATCTGCCTCAAGACACTTGTAGGTGAACGGTGATGGGCGGTGACCTCAGGGTTCCGCCAGGCGCTCTGATTCGCGCTTCCTGACTTTTCTGAATAATTTTAGGGAAGAATAGGGATCAATGCATATCATCTGGCGAAGCCCTGAATGAGCTGCACCGGTCGCTGCAAAGGACTGCGTCCATTGCATCAAACCGTGGATTTTTTTTTATGCACCCTCATTGCAACGTGAACAGCCGATGACAATTGTTAAGCTGAACGGCTTGCATCAGCAGGTTCAAGTCCAGAATTTGCCAACCAGCAAGCTGAGCTTTTTGAGATGCTGCAGGTCACACGGCGCACTCCCGACTATTTCTTGTAGTCGGCCCGTTGGCGATGGCAGCACACATTGTTGCGCTTGAGCTTCGTTATCACCGTTCATTGCCTTGTGGGAAGCAGACTCTTTCAGAATACGAGATTTTGGAAGTCTGGCTGTTTAGCGAGACAGAAGGAGCCCAGAGACAAGCACATACTGTACGCGTGGTGAATGGGAGCATTACAGACCTTGTCTGGCACTTCTGTTGGCTGCATGGGCGTAGGAAAAATTCTTATAGTGGGCCTTTCTGCTAATGCTCTTGAGTTCCAGATGTGCTTGCACAATGTCCGGTAGAATATTGCTGTGATTTGCTGCACGCTGTGCTTCCGATGCTTCTTCTCTGTTTGAAATCTGCTCATGCTCTTCGTCTCCATATTCTCGTGAGAGGGATGATGATGAACATGAGTATCCCTTGATGCTTCATTGACTTGCGCTGTTACCTTTGCCTACTTGTGGGCCATCTGCAAGTAGGCTGTGGTGCTCTGTTCAAGTGACTGGTTGCTCGACTGGGCGAGACCTGTGCTGCAAGTCACGCGCACAGGGTCAGTATTGTTCCCGTCGCCTACCATCAAGCGGTATCAAGCGCCTGCAGGAGGTCAGGTCTGCTTAATGGGGTATGTCAGCAATTATGTTCACCGTCAGCTGGCGTCACACAAGTCAGCCTATGACGCCCTCATCACCGCAGATGTTTGTCCGCAGCCAACCTGAGAGGCGGACATGGGTGCTGCCAAAGGGTATGCAGCACTATATGCGGCTGTGGCGGCTTTTCAGTCGGGCGAGGCTGGCCAAACGCAAATCCGAGCTGCATGGAATCACTGCTAAGTTTGCATCCAGCTTCTGGCTATCTCGTCCTTGTCAACGCCGCCTTCTTTGGGCTGGCGTATCTCTTTTCTTTTGCATCCAACTTCGGGTTTTTGTTGTGTTTTGTGGTTTGCTAAAGGTGCACTGCATTGCCAACGTGGCAGCAACATACGCGCTATAATGCTTGCACGAGTTCTGCCCAAGTTGGGAGGGCCCCAAGTTGGGAGGGTCCCAAGTTGGGAGGCCACCTGCTGGATCCAGGCCCTCGAGCGCTAACCGAAAGATAGTGTTTCTGGGGGAGTTTCGTCTCGTGTTGCATCACAATCCTCCGATCCCGATTCTATACGCAGTCATTCGCAATGTAGCACCTCCGGTAGGTCCTGCCTGGGTTGTGTTGAATGCAGCGACACTGACAACCAGGCATTCGACATCCAGCTTTCTCGCTAGTGTCTCGATGACGAGCTAGTGAAAACCCAAGGTGAGTTTCAGCAGGTGTGCGTGCGCATACTGATACATTATTGTCACAATCCTGTGAAATGCAGTGCTTAGCGTTTCATTTTGTGCCGGATTCATCTGTCCCAAGAACCCAAAGCCCTTTTCAAGGCGTGTCTGCTACCTGCACTGCTACGACACGGGTTATCTTCATGCAAGTGCTTTATACTGATTTATATTGGGTATCTCACGTTCGCAGGGGATGCGTGCCCATACTTTCGCGGAAGTAAGGGAGCAGTTCATTATTTATGCAACACTGAGACTTGCCGAACCAAGGAACTGCAACATTGCCTTTTGAAAATCAAAGCTCAAGGCCATGATCGATAACGTGCCATCTGCTTAGGCGTCAGCGGAAAGGTATGTCGCACGTTAATGACGTTTTGCCGGGGACAGTGGCTGCTCACCAGACTGTGCTAAAAGACGTGGGTGCACATTCCTTTCATGACGCGAGAACGTTACCACTCACCTGGAACCGTTTGAGCACATCACATCGAACTTGATGGCCTTGCGAGAGCTCTTCTTTGGTGTTGTCCCAGGCAGTCGGGCAAATCGGGTGGCAACCGTGACGACGCAAACACGAACCTCATCCTACCAAGTTTAGAAGCGTGAGCAGCAATTCGGGAACATGCCCTTCAGGACCAGTGCTTGAGGTATCACGCCAGCATGGGCGGCGTCCAATTGACGCATATCAATCGTCCATTTCATCCCGAGCAAGAAATCCTTCGAGCCCCGCCAAGCCAGAGGAGAGTCATCCCTCGTGGCCCGTCCGGGACATGACTGATCCATACCTGAATACCCGCGTCGAGATATGGTGGCCCGTGGAGCAGGAGTGGTATGCTGGAATCGTTCATCACGTTGAATCATCCCGAGACCCCCGCTCAGGCCGCTACCTTGTCGACTACGACGAAGGAGATGCAAGATGGCACGATTTGCCAAGTGAAAGCCAGAATGGCCACTGCCGACAGTTGCTCAGCGTCGATGCACGGAAGCAAAGGTTTGACGTGCGGGTCCCAGGGCATCTTGTGCATGAGATTGCTGGTTGTGTGCCTCATAACAGCCCAATGCCTGAGTACAAAATATCTAGAACGCTCCCCAGGTCGCATGACTTGATCGGATGGGCAAAGAGTTGCATCACCGTGCTAACTTCACGTGCGTGCATCTCGCGTCGTACTGGTGCCTAGCGTCTTCAGTGTTTGCCACCCATGTGAATATTATTGATGGAGTTGACAGCAATGCAACATCGTCATTATATCATCACATAACAGCAGGAAATAGTCAACAAGTAATGAAGACAGCACATTCGAAACGATACATATTGAACGTCAGCGGTCGGAACGAGCAGGCCTGCAACATCATCATTACATCACACAGATAACGGCAGTAAATAGTCAACAAGCAACAAAGACATCGGAACAAGCAAGCCTGCAACATCATCAGTAACACCAACGTCCCTGCATAACTACAACCGCAAGCATGTGAGACCTTGCATGATCGCTGGCAGATTCAACTACCGTAGTCTAGACAACAATTGGCCGAATCACGCAGCGCAACGGGGCTCTGAGGGTACCTGTAGGTACCAATATTTGTTATTTTTTGCTACCTAGTTTTTGGATGAAGAGGAAGTTAGATAGAGATTTTCCGTCACGCAGCGCAGCCTCATCTGGCCAATTATTGTCTAGACTACGGTACCACAGGTATGCATTCTACTCCCATGCAGTGACTGAAGTTGCCATGTCATGGTGGATGCGGCAGGGCTGTAAAAAGACACATCATCAGCATTCAGCTCTTGAGGTAATATGTGTGCACACAGGCTGTCCAAGCAAAGCTTCTCCCGATTCCTGGAGGCCTATACGAACAATGGAATATCAAATGCAAGGGTGCGGAGGCCGTTTTCAATGTGCGTTGGCAAAAAGTCTGCATACCGGCAGACAGTGCTAGCGCACCGGGGCCACAGATGCGAGTGCGTAAGTTCCACTTGAAAAACGGTGGGAGGGAGGACGAGAGTTGGAAGGACACGTGTACTTTGCTTGATGGGTGCGTGTCTCGCCCCGAGAGGGTCTCTCAGGCTGGTTTGCGCCAGTTCATACGATTCGCAGGTCCAGATGCTTCTCAAGCAGCTCTTGGAGTTGCCAATCTCCATGTCGATGCGGTAGTGTTGTTGAAAGATACATCATCATTTCATCACATAGATGATGGCAGGAAATAGCCGACAAGCAACACACAGCACATTCGACGTACAAGGATGCATCATCATTACATCACGTAGACAATGGCAGGAAATAGTCAACAAACAACAAAGACAGCACATTTGTGGTGATACAGCTCATTGAACGTCAGCACACATCATTATATCACATAGATCATGGCAGGAAATAGACAAAAAGAAACAACGACAGCACATTCGAAGTGATACAGCTCATTGAACGTCAGCGGTCGGAACAAACAGTCAGCACACATCATTGCATCACATAGATAATGGCAGGCAATAGACAACAAGAAACAACGACAGCACATTCGAAGTGATACAGCTCATTGAACGTCAGCGGTCGGAACAAGCAAGCCTGTCAGCACACATCATCATCATCAGATGCCCAAACATAAAATGTGGGGCCAAAAAGTGCGCTTGGAAATTGATCTGGCAAATTACTCAGTCTCGGGTTGATCTGGCGATCCTGCGAGAGTCTCGGGTTTGCCAGGTGATTCATTCTGTGTTGAAACAACCCAAAATTTGCGATGACCTACAATAGATATGCCGCGTACGAAAGGTGTCTGCGAGATAGGCATGCCTGATCTGTGACAAAATGGAGAATTGCGACATCTCGACAGAGTGGGGATGAATTTTGAGGGCTTTATTGATGAGATGGAAAGCAGTGACACCCAACTTGCGGCTTCGTCTCATGCCGCCCGAGTCTGATACCTAGACATCAGGGCGCATGCTGTTGAAGTAGCTCACAAGCTTGATGCCCGAGGAGTGGAAGCTGTTACGATTGTTTGAAGATCATCAACGTGCCTTTCTCATGTGGATGCGGTAGTGTGAACAACATACATCATCATTGTACTTCCCGCCCCTGATATTCGACGCTAATTCGAAACTGATGGAAATCAGCAGTTCGAGAAGTGAAGTTACAATCACAGTAAAATGAAAGCTATATATACTCTTTAGTGTTTCATACCACCATGCAGTTCCTAGGAGGCTAGGAAGTGCCAACAATGCTGATTGTACTACGATAATGCCACGCATACACTCGTGCACATACTTGTGCACTCTGCCAGCTCTTAGTGCTTAGGTAGATACCGGATATGTGAACATTATAACATGTTATGTGTACACAAGGTATTTACTGACGACAATGACAGATAATTCCATGTGCATTCATCTCACGATGCCATGAACATACTTAGAATACGTCATTCTGCAACACTCCCCATATGGAAGGGCAAGTGATTAAGATGCAAAGAAAGACTCAGTGCCTAAGGTAGCTCCCCAGGTTCTAGGAGACAGGAGTCATTCAATGGAAGGCTTCATTCCTAGACCCAAGACATGTTGCTTAAACAGCTCACCGGTCAGTGGCTTGGTTAAGCAATCAGCGACATTATCTTTAGTGGGGATGTACTCATAAACAATTTCTTTGGAGAGAACACGATCCCGTGCAAAATGGTGGATAACGTCTATGTGCTTAGACCTATCAGTGGTCATTGGGTTCTTGAGGAGAGCAAGTGCAGCCTGGTTATCGCAAAATATCTTGACGGGACCAGTAATAGGCTCCCCAATTTCTGGCAACAATTTGCGCAACCACACTGCCTCCCTAGCACCAGCTCCGGCAGCTTGATATTCAGCTTCTGTCGTAGAGATGGCTGGAGTTGCTTGAAGCTTACTTTGCCAAGATATAGCAGCACCGTGCAGCAAGAAGGTCATGCCCGTGGTACTACGTCGACTCTTGACATCAGCAGCAAAATCAAAATCCGTATATCCAATCAGTCCATAGCCAGTTCCATACGTCAAAGCTAAGTTCATCGTGCCAGACAAATACTGCAGAAGTTTCATCCCAGCTTTCCAGTGAGACGAGTCCGCAAACTTGGTGAACCGTGCAAGAAATGCAACAGCCTGTGCAATGTCTGGCAAGATGCATGAGTGATCCAATCAAGGATGGATAGAGTTCCTTTTGCTCGGGACTCAAAGTCTGGATATCATGGCTTAGCGTAGTTAGAGGGACTTCTTTAGGCGCGCACCCTAGCATATCAAAGTCCGACAGGAGCTTGATAATGTACGGTTTCTGATGCAAAGACAGAGTGCATTCACTTCGATTACGTACTATTTGAATTCCTAAGAAGTCAGCTGGTTCGCCTAGATCTCTAGCTTCGAACAAGTTCTGGATGATGTCGAGAACAGCTTCAACCTCCGCTAAAGGTTTGCCAGCAATCAGACAGTCATCCACGTACACAAGTGCAAGCACCGTACCATCAGGTGCTATCTTCAAAAACAATGCGGGATCTGCATCCGAACATGTGAACCCTTTTTCCAGGAGTTTTTCCTTCAGGGTTTGATGCCATGCTCTCGGAGACTGTTTCAACCCATAAATGGACTTATGTAACAAGCATGCGGTGCCTGATGGTGCAAGTGTACCTGGTGGATGCCTCATGTACACTTCCTCTTCGAGTAGACCATTCAAGAACGCCGTTTTGATGTCTATCTGTCGTACTTCGAGGTCATGCTTAGCTACCACTGCACAAAACGCACGCAAAGTAGCGTACTTACTCACTGGAGCATAGGTTTCTCTAAAATCTATACCAGGTCTCTGAGAAAATCCCTGAGCTACCAATCTAGCTTTGTAATCACCGTTACGCTTACGTCCAAGATAAGTCTACATCCTATGGTGCGTTTGCCCTCTGGCAACGGCACAACAGACCAGCAATTATGTTCCTTCATAGAATTCATTTCTTTATCGATTGCAGCCTGCCATAAGGGCCCATCACTACGTGCTAGCTTCCGCAACAGATTGTGGCTCCGGATCAAAACCAACGACTTTCGCCGCATTAGCTACATAGTTACCACAAGTTCTACGCGTGTTTGCCCTAACCTCAGGATGAGATTGAGGTAACTCCTCTGCTCCCCCCCCATCAGGAACATCCTGAGGGGCAGGAAAGACAGGTACAGCATCGACAACATTGAGAAGTTCATCACCATAATCCGATGCAGCCGGGCTGACGGCAAGCTGATCCGCCGTGGCTGACACGCCCAAACTGACTGGTTGCTCATAAACATCAACGAACTCCGGAGCCTCGGGCAGAGAAGGTAGAAGCGATGGCGGAGACGACTCCACAGGGTCCTGTGGCGGGAAAGGGACTTGGCCCGGTACTTGCGCATCATGTTGTCCGTCCGGATTTCCCATGGAGTCGTCCTCGACCACCACTTCCACCGGAGCAGACAACACGGAAAAAATATCCTGAAACATAGCATCACAGGAGATCAGAAGCTTGCCATCAACCACAACGTGATAGTTGGTAGAGTTGGGAGGACCCACCAAGCCCACAAACACCCCTTTGCGAGCTTTATCGGACAACTTATGCCTGGCAGACTGAGGCACATGTACCCATGCTGGACACCCAAACACGTGGAACAAGGACACATCGGGCCTGACGCCTGTAAAGCGCTCATAAGGAGATACCGACTGGCCTTTCGCCAGTACAGCATTACAGATATCGTTCGCATACAAAATAGCATATCCCCAGTAGGTAGCAGGCAATCCAGATTCCGACAACATGGTGCGCATGCGCTCAGCCAAGGTCCTATTCAAACGTTCAGCTTTGCCATTTTGTTCTGGCGTGTACCCTGCTGTAGGCTCAGGCCAGATGCCCTTCATCGCCAGATACGCTTTCATATGTGCATCAATATACTCTCCACCCCTATCGCAACGAAACCGTAGAATAGGACTGCTACCTTGGGTGGCCATGAGAGTCATGAGACGCTGTAGTACCGTATTCACATCCGACTTATTCTGAATTAATTCTACGAACGAAAAACCAGACCATTCATCGATAAGAGTCACCACATATTTAGCGCCCTTTGCTGTAGCTACTTTGAACGGCCCCATGACATCCGAGCACACTCGGAAGTTGACACGAGTTGCAGGGTCTGAGCTATCAGGGTGTGTTGCACGATGCATTTTTCCAACCATACAGGGATCACAGTGGTCTTGTCCAGCCTCAAGAAATTCGAACGGAGCCACAGTACAACCGGACAACAGCCCCTTACGCTGCATGTCAGCGAGCGTGCCAAAGTTGGTATGACCTAATTTGCGGTGCCACAACGCGGCCGTGGACACGGAGAACATCTTGTGTGCTGCTTTAGAATTGAGGATGTACAGCCCATCTTTCAACGAAGCTGTTGCTATTGTTTCGTGGTTTCTGAATATAACTACATCACTAGAATGAGCGTCTATGCTGAGAGAAAAACCAGAGCTCACTAGTCCAGAGATAGACAGCAGGTTACTGACCAAATCTGGAACCAGCAGCACATCTTTTATTTCCAGCACCGTGTGCTTAGTGAAAATGCGAGCAATCCCTTTGCCAATTGCTACTGCTTCCGTACCATTTCCAAAGATAACCAACTCTGGTACAGAAAAATACTCAATGTTGGAAAGCCCAGACTTGCTCATGGTCATGGATGCAGTAGCCCAAGAATCAAGCAACCAATCTATGGAAATAGAATGGAAAGATGGTTGATGCGGACCGTCTCGTGGGCGAGGATATCCAGGAGCGTAGGTAGCGGGCTGGGGACCCTGGCTCTGACTCAGCAGAATGCAGTGTCTGGCGAGGTGCCCTGCATTCCCGCAGTGGTGAAAGATAACATCTGCGTGAGTGCTGGAAGAGGCTTGGTCAGACGGAGCAGTGCGACGAGGGGGCTGACGAGCCTGATTGGCCTGGTGAGGGAGAGGAGGAGGAAGAGCAGCTCCCAAAAGCTGGTGATGGGCCTCGAGCGCGCGGAGAGCAGCACGAAGTGTCACCATTGTGAAAGTGGCAGACTGTAGTATGAGAGTCCCTGCGGTGGCTGTAAACTGCGCATTGAGGCCTCTGATCACGTGGGCAACTAGGGTTGGAACCGGTAGAGGCGAGCCCAAAGACACCAGGTCGTCATGCAGTTTTTCCAAACTCTCCATATACTCATCAACGGACTGTGTAGGTCCCTGACGCAACGCAAAAAGCTGAGTCTGAATGACAGTAGCCTGAGGGATCAGTGCAGCCAGGTGTTGCTCACGCAAGAATGCCCATAGCTCAAATGGAGTTTGCAGATGACGCGTAGCCCGTCCCCAATTCTCGGAGATACACAGCTGCATCATCGCAAAAGCTTTCTCCGCATTCTCAAACTGATCATCATTGGGTACTTCCGGAAGTGGTTCTAGGACCCATTGATGACACCCGTTGTACCGTAGACACGCTCCCATCCTACGTTCCCACTGAGCCCAGTTCGTGTCATCAAGCACAATTCCAGGTCCATTCTTGATAGAAGTCATGATAAGAGAAGATTTCGCACGGTGATAGAAGAGAGATGGCCGGAGCAGAGGAGACAGTGAGAGTAAGAGCAAGAGAGATACGATAGAGGCCGAGGGTGCGTGGGACGAGACAAGCACGCAGACGGAGACGAAACGAAGCGACGTGAAGCCAAGACAGAATCTTAAAATTGTAGAATCGTAGAATCGAAGTGAAGTAGCAGAAGGCGAAGAGTCGAAGTGAAGTGCGCCAGCGAAGAACTTGAAGCTGGGTGCGTGAGACGTGACACGAGCGGGCAACTACCAGCAATTTGCTGGACCCATAACCTGATGAAATCAGCAGTTCGAGAAGTGCAGTTACAATCACAGTAAAATGAAAGCTATCTATACTCTTTAGTGTTCATACCACCATGCAGATCCTAGGAGGCTAGGAAGTGCCAACAATGCTGATTGTACTACGATAATGCCACGCATACACTCACTCATGCACATACTTGTGCACTCTGCCAGCTCTTAGTGCTTAGGTAGATACCGGATATGTGAACATTATAACATGTTATGTGTACATAATGTATTTACTGACGAGAATGACAGATAATTCCATAATTCCATTCATCTCACGATGCCATGAACATACTTAGAATACGTCATTCTGCAACAGAAACACACATAGATATTATAATACATTGACAACTGACATCCAGAAGCTTGCATATCAGCCACGGTAAGACGCAGCGAAACGTCGCATGGCAATGTCATCCATGCGGTTCTCTAAGGAGACAGATAAAAGTAGGGAGACTTGATTTGAAACGCTCACGCACAAGGCGGGCCACTTACGTACGCCAGTATGTGGTTTGACACGGGAGGTGACGGGCTTCTTGAAAGTGCAGGAAAACGCTTAGAAAGTTGTTCGAGGAGCATAACCTGGATGACAGCTACCTTAAAACGCTCAGGGAAGACGTCAAGAAATCCTTTGAAATGGATTCGGATAGGCGGAAGAAGTTGGAGCTGCTCAAGAGCATGTCTGTGCCTGCGGCCCAACGGCAAGTGCCAGACACGATGAATCCGCCGCCACAAGCGCCTGTGGCCACGGCTGTGCAGGGGGGAGTGCTGGAAGCAGGACGCGCACCGGCGCCCGCAGCCAGGGGCGCCCTGGGGAGCAGGGGGGGCCGCGGGAGGGGCCGCGGCAGGGTGCAGGCACCTGCAGCCGCCCGGCACAACGAATTGTGGTCGGAGCCTTGCACAGTAGCAATCGGCATGTCTGGGGGGGCTTCACTGCCGCCTCGCGTGGCAGGTAGCGCCCCGGTGGATGCAGGTCGCCGCACCAGTTCCACCACGCCCGGCCGTCCCTTGAGCGAGGACATCCCTGCATCATCGCCAGCATTGCAGTCTCCATGTGCGTCAGTATCACATCTACCAAGCAGCTCGCCGCCTATGGAAGGTCTCGTCAAGGGCCCCAGCAACAGTGGCAGCCCTCTGTGTTTAGCAGCGAATCCACCGCGCGGCCCTGAGTCACAATCAGCTACCTGCTACGGATCCTTAGACCGTGCCATCGAGCGAACTGCGGCCGCGGCATCGGTGAGGCCGCTGGTGGTGGTACCCCACATGGTACTACCAACCCTCCTGTCGAGTCGACCCCGACAGTGGAGGCTGCTGCAATTCAGGTTGCCGTGGGGCTGCAGGGTGCTGAAAGCCACCCGCCAGATGAGCCCATGGAAGGTGAGGACGGACCCGTTCAGGTGAACGCAGTAGGATGCAGCCAGCAAAACTTTCTCGGAGAGCATGAGGACGAGACGGTTCATGTGCAACCAGCAGGATGCAGCCAGCCGAGCGGATCCAGGAGACATAATGTCAACCCTGCCCAGGCACCCGCAGTGGAAGGCAGCCCCGCCGATGAGCTTATGGATTGTGAGGATGAACCCGTTCAAGCGCTTCCAGCAGAATGCAGCCAGCCGAGCGAATCGAGGAAACTTGATGTCAACCCTGCCCAGGTGCACGCAGCGGAAAGTAACCCCCCTGATGAGCCCATGGAATGTGAGGATGAACCCGTTCAGGCGCGTGATGCAGAATGCAGCCAGCCGAGCACGTCCAGGAAACATGAGGACCACCCCGCCCAGGTAAACGCAGAGGAAAACAGCCCTCCGGATGAGCCGATGGCATGCGGGGACGAACCGCTTCAGGTGAACGCAGCAGAATGCAGCCAGCCGAATTTGCCCAGAGAGCATGAGGATGATCCCGTTCAGATGCAAGCAGCAGGATGCAGCCAGCCGAGTGCGCCAAGGGGACGCGAAGCCTCTAGGGCCAGATTGAGTGAATTGTGTGACAAATATGCATCGCAGCCATCCGCTCGAGGAAGCATGGGGGGGCGCGACCATGGTGGTTCAGACACTATGGCGTGGGTTCTGGAACTCGCAAGTTGTACTACAATTGAACAGGTGCACCGCAGGCTCCAGCGAATGAGGTCTCTGGCACTTGCAGATTCATGCGAAAATCGCCGGCCCAACCTATTTCTCGACGCTCTCTTTGAGCAGTGCAAGGACATGAAGGACGTGAAGAAGTGGCTGCGCGTCGTTGGTGACTCAGCGCGTGACAATGGCGCTCGAGGTTGTGGCACTGGGAGCTGTGATGATTTTATAGAGGAGTGCAGGACCCTTGAGGAAATAGACAGGGTGGCCATCGCGTGGGACTTTGCATCAAACTCGGACCCTGATAACTATCCCTGGACAACTTGGCAGATTTAGATGTTGAGATTTCCAAAAGTGCGGCTGGATGAGTTGTGGTCTGTGAGTATCTACTGGAGAGCAGCCCAAGTGATGATGCCTATTATAGGGCCATCGATCTCGAGATAGTCGCAGTTTTAATTGTTTTCCAGTTTGAGTGCCTATTTCGCATTCATTCAGGCATGTGTTGCCTCAGGTGGTGGTAATGATAACACGGATTCCCAAGTAGTTCTTGGAGTTGCCAATGTCCATGTGGATGCGGTAGTGTTGTAAAAAGATACATCATCATCATGTGTGGATACGGTAGTTGTGTGAAACAATGTCGGCGTACCGGTAACGTGAACGGGTAGGGGCCCCCTTCAAAACATTCAGCATCAAAGCGCTAGGCATGTACAGATACCTGCTTATTTTTTTCGAATGTCTTGTTCCTTGGGCTGTGGTCCCAGATAGCACAATGCCTTGTTTTGACCTGACAGTGCAATCATGTGCCTCACTCCCAATGGTCACATGTCACATGCTTGCGCTGCTGCCGCCCTGGCCAAGGTCCAAAGTTGACCTCTGGGAGCTCTGGGTGTACCTTTTCAGTCTTTAGCACGTCTCATAAAGCAGTGTGGTCCGGGCCCCACATATGTTGGCGGCTGTAGTTGTCCTTCATGGTTTCTGCATGTCATCAGCCGCGTTTGCTGCAGCCACAGAATGCCATCCTCTGCCTACGCGAACGGCAATTCCGCAAGTTCACACCGATTCCGTAGTGCAGTCAGCCTATGGCTTAGGTAAGTCTGTGCTGTCCTCCTGGGTTGCGTTTAACACGTTCCATTCCATTGGACGACTCACCTTCCTCCAGCTGGTGCTGTGTTGCCTATCGATCTGGCGCGATGGGCTCCCGGCTTGAGCATGCGAATTGCTGTGTTTATTGCATGAAAAGCATCCTTATTTATCGGATTATCAGCTGGAAACGAGCAATCACATGGTGGTCACATGTGTGCACGGAAGACCTGGCACTTTGTGCGCTTGTGTCCGTCTATCAGCTTGATCCCGATCAGCCGAGGCTGGTACGTAGGGGATGCCGATCAATTGCAAAGCGGTTGAAGAACGACAGGGCTTTCCGTATGATACACGTGCACGTGCATTAGCCAGCTTGGGCCGTTGCGGTTGGCAACTGGCAGTCTAGCTGGTGCAGCACGCGATGGTGCACTCCTGCTTCTCGTGTCGACAAGCACTACTGCATCTCACTGTGTTAACGACGTTTGTCGCGACAGCAGAATGGACGGACGTTCCTCGGTTCGAAAGCAGGGGTTTCATGCGCATCCAAAATCTACACTTTGTGGATGGGATGTGCCAGGACGTGTACTTTGCCGGTTTCAACGCATACGAGGTCGTCGAGCACGCAATGGTGCGAAACGTTTTAGCTTGCCTGCCGACGTGCCTCCACGGCATGAGGAGAACTGGCTGGTCTTACAAGTGTCCTTGTTCAGCCTGCAGTGTCTACGCAGCTTCCGAGGGGCAGATCCGTGCTTTGCAGGGTTGCATCGTGGTGTTGATGTGGTGAGTTGCTTGACAACGACGTGTAAGTGCAGACTGACACCGGGTTGGCAGCATTGGAGGATATGCTGGTACTTGCAAGGCACGTTTCCCAATCGCCGTGCATGCACACCACCAGCAACAGAGATCCCTGACGACCTGAAAGCAATAGATCTGGGGCGTAGGTGCACATTAAGCTGCCCGTGCAGGGCGCATCAGGTTGGCTGGGCGCCTCACAAAGGGAACTGAGGTGTCAGGAGCCTTCAAAATGCCAGTGATACAAATCGCACAACCCGAGTATCAGTCCAGAACTGGCTCTTATGCTTGAAGGCAACACAAGCATGCCATACTGTGCAGCAGCCAATACCATGTGCCTAGAAGTTGGTGGAGTTGCTGGTAATCCACAGTCATTCTGGGGTGGAGAAAGTGATGATCTCTGTGCGATGTAATGATGATGATGTATCTGTTGGCTCGTGCGAGCGGCCGCGCGTTCATGACAGGCTTGCCTGTCCCGACCGCCGACGTTCGATGAGCTATATTGTTTCGAATGTGTTGATGTGGTTGTTTTCGGCCTAAACCGTAGCTCATGCTCTTTCTCTGTGCGATGCAATGATGTATCTGTTATCTATGTGATGTAATGATGTATCTGTTTACTACACTACCGCGTCCAGATGGACATTGGCAACTCCGAGAACTACTTGGGGATCAGTGCTACCAATACTTTCATTTGAGGCAAGCGTACCTGGACCAGCCTGACTTACCATATCCTGACCTGACATGTCTTCTTCATCGTCATGTACCCTGCAAAAGGAGATCAGCCACAGCTGACCAAAAACGGCCCGTCATTTCCTTTGGGAGATCATCGCAACCCATACTCAAAATCGTTGTCAAGAGATCAACTCCCAACAGAGATTCCAATTTACTTGCCAATATCCCACCTTGTGGTCCAAGACCTCCAATCACTTCAAGAAATTGGTCTATTGTAGGCCACAAGCTGGGACAATCCACGGTGCAGTGAACACAGCCTGTGTGAGCATCCCCCAAATGCTCATCGCAGTCATTGCAGTGATACTGAGAGGGATCAAAATACTCGTAAGTTTGGTTTTGAAGTCTGCTTCGAAGGGCAAACAGCTTGCTGCTTCTGGTGCTCATGATAGGATGAGCCTGAACAGAGGGCAAGCTTGACAGATATGGTGCAAGACCACGTGGTTGCCCGCCAATGCACACCCATTTCCAAGGCACTGCAAAGTGCGGCGCTGCAACATATCTGGCTTTCCCCCGAATTAGGTGCCAACTCCATATGTTGTCAAGGAGGTGTTGCCTATCAACCTGATCAGTAGGCAGCACCTCTACTTTCTGCACTGGCATATTCACCACCTGCACTCCTCCGTGAGATCTGGAGGAGATGCGTCTAGCGACCAGCTGCTTTTTAGGGGCTGTGGAGATATCAGAGATACTCAGGTCGTGGCAAATGTCCGCTGAAAATTTCTGCACCTCTCCTTGCCAATTGGCCCCTACCCTCGGGCGTCCGACTGCTCGATGCGCGGGAAACGACTTGCTTTTGCCAATTTACACCATCGAGTACTCTGTAAAGTGGTCAAATGCTTATCGTAGCATTATCTAAAGGCATCCATGAGAAGCGATGGGGGCAATAAGCCCATGTCTGTGAATAAGACATCCGAAGCAACTTCCAAGCACTGCAAACCGATCACCGCTCGCATCACCTCCTTTGCGACGACATCGAAGCAGCATCTTTCGACTTGCGAGGTGGACCAAACCTCACTGCCAAACAGAACTGAGCTGTAGATGAATGTCTGGATCATCATGGTGCGGGTCTTGATCGGGATCCAATGGCAAGCTAGGAGAGGCCTCCAGTACCCCAAAGCAGCTCGCATTTTGGCCAGTGCTTTAATCGCACGTAGATCCCAAGACCCATTTTCTGTGAACCAGACTCCCAAGTACTTGTATGATTGCACCTGCGACAGAGCGTGTCCATCTAGTGTCCAGGTGTTCAATCGCTGCTCAGCTGGGACGCTTGCTGGTTGACTTCCTTAGGATGGAAGACCATATCAACGCATTTTAACTTGTTGCATGCATACGCCAGCGTTTCAACCACTCTGCCACATGGTTGATGCTGACCTGTAAGTCCAGAGGATCAGCGGTCAGACCGTTAAGGTCGTCCGCATATGTAAGGGTCCTGACTTCGACTCCTTGCGATATACAAATTTCTTTGGGGCCGCCTTCCGCATGCAACGACTCCAACAAGTCGTTGATGTATATACCGAATAGTAGGGTGGAGAGGGGGTCTCCCTGTAGGAAAGTAGGAAAAGAAATTAGGCGCCACACCAGGTCCACTACGCAATCAAGTACTGCGACTATAGGACAGACCAAGAAGGATGAGGAGGCCTCAAGCCATGCGCAAAGCTCCCTGAGCTTTAGCTCCTTCATGTTGACAATGCCTGCAAAAGCTGCGTTCCGAGGTTTTTGATCTATTTGATCCGCCAGTCAGAAACTGTGATCCTGCACGACCAAATCCATGCATGTGGTGTGTTGTTTCAGGGCAGGCTCAATGGCTGATGGCAGCCTCGCTGCCACCAATGCGCTAGCAGGCCAGAAACTGGGTCAAAAAGAAACATTTGAGGAGGAATTCATTCGGTTGCTTTTGCTTCAGGGAAAACTTCATGAATGTGTTCCGATTCTTTGTGCACGGTATGGACGGCAAGTGGGTCAGCGTGCGGCCCTCACCAGACCACTTCAACCAGGATGCACTCGAGGGCCTAGACTCCGCCATTAGCTTAGCTGCCAAGCACGGGCTGAGGGTTGTCCTCTCCTTCATCACTAACTGGGACATCACTGGCTCCATCCCCACTGACTCTAAGACAGTGGTACGATGTTGTTGCAGACTGACAGAAAGAAGACCATGACAATGCAAGTGTGAGGTAGCGACATGCAGAACCAGTGTCCCGTGATTGTTACAGTGATTCTGTACAAATTGAGGCAGTATTTCGCCAGAACCTTGGGTTTCCCGGTTCCAGATATCCGAAAATGCATGAATTGTCGGGACAAAATGGGGGTAAAAAGCGCATTCTGGCAAAGCACTGAGGTTATCAGAGCCGGCCCCTCAACGCATACGAGCAAATGTGGATGCGGTAGTGTTGTAAAAAGGTACATCATCGAGCAAGAAATAGTCACACACATGAGAATCGTGTGGCTAATAATGAATCAATCGTGGACCACGCCATGTCTCTGAAGGTGCGCACTGCACCGGCAGGGTCATGTTCAAGGGGCTTCGGCCTCATGCCCCGATGCAGGTGCCGGGGGCATAATAGCCTGTTATGCCCTATCCTATTAAATTTTCCTATTAGAAAGGAAAGGTAGCTCCTTCCTGATGTAGATAGCTGACCAAGATGCCAACATGCAGTACACAGGCTGGAGCCCAACGGCTCGCAGCCCCGACGATTTTTACACAGACCCTCTTGTGAGGCAGTTCTATAGAGAGCTGCTGTCAAACATCACGTCTAGAGTCAACACCAAGACCGGGGTGCCTTACCTCTCGGACCCCACAATCTTTGCCTGGAACCTCATCAACGAGCCTCGATGCGATTGCACCTCAGCTTCCCTCGACCGCTTCTTGAGCTGCAACCCTCAGTGCCAAGAAAATCTGAGCGGCTGGATCAAAGATATGTCTGAGTATCTCAAGACTCTGGACCCCTATCACCTTGTTACGGTTGGGGAAGAAGGTTTCTGGGGCTGGAATGCATCACCTGATGACCTCAAGGTGGGTTTCAGCCAATTCAGGAAGGCAAACCCTTCCTTCCTTTGTGTGATTGGTTTCAATGGGCACTCTGTGTTTGCGTGGATCCAAGAAAAGCCTCTTTCTTGGAATGTCCAAATGATGGGCTTGCTCCTCCGAGACTGTCCGTCTGCGCAATCCATAATAACGAAAGCACAACGAGAAACTATGTCAAGCTGTGAGTGCGGTTCCTGTTTATCAATAGCTCGCGGGCGTGGTCCAACAGAAGTAAACGAAATTATACTGCGAGAGCTGAGACAGCATAGCGGTCGAGGCCTTGTCATTTGTAATAGAAGTACGCTGTTTCTACAAGGTGTCCATGGGTCTTACATTTTCTGTGATGTTTCTCCACATCAAGGTAAACGAGATATGGTGCGCTGGAAGGGAGAGAGCCAAGGCTGATCTCGCCCAAGAAATGTCTCTTCAAGCTCTCCCTTGATCTTGCATTGTCTCTGCAAAAGGAATCTCAATCAGGTAATTAACCAGCGGGCCTCGAGCAGGCGAATCCGGACTATTTCTGGGGAGTTGTACCTGAGGGCGAGCCACAAGCTGGGGCATACTGGAAGCTGGCACAATGGGCGCAGAATGACACGTTTTGGGAGTATGCTATCTTGCTTGGACACGAGAAGCCACAGGACATGATCTGGGCGATCTCATCAGGGCAGAACTTCACTCAAGACCACTCCTATGGCAGTGTTGACTTTGCTGCCTTCCACGCATGGCTCCCAAACTGGAGCAGGTACGGGTTCGAAAGGCAGCAGACGAGGAAACTTGCTTTGGTGACTGTCACTAGTTCCTTGAGATGTGCTGGATGCTTCACTCTCCACTGCGATGTCCTCGTTCTTTCTCAGCACTGCCTCACTGAATGCAGTCAAAGTGGAAGTCAACACCTGCCAAAGCATCCTCAAGGTTGCACACAACACCACTTTTAATTGTATGCATTGATTGAATCACTTCCTTCGAGGGGCGCTGGTGCTGTCAGCATGCAATGAACAGAATGAACATGGTTAGAATGCACATTGATGCCTGTTGCCTGCCTGTTTTGAAGTCATGAGTGGGGAAGCATTCCTACATGCCAGGCCAAGCACTGATGATCAACAAGTACATCCTGCAGTTTGATTCTGGCAATATTGCCAATCATTCCACAACCCTATCCGACTCGTCGCCATCCACAACCAATCACATACAGTGCCACGCACAGCCCTATGGCATTCGTCGCCACATCTTTCTGTATGTATCTTATTACAACACTACCACATTCGAATGGACAGTGGCACCTCCAGATGCAAGTTGTCTTGCTTTTGTTATACATTCCACTGCTAAGATGGATAGCTTCTCAACAATTTCATTCGTCTCAAGGTTACGTCAATCATGCTGGTGATGCCAGCTTGCTCACGGAGGAAAGTCTAACCATGGATGGAAGTGGGTTGTCAAGATGCCTTTGTACATTGCAGAGGCAGCAGTGTGCCGTACTTCAAGACATGGCTCGAGCAGCACATCACAGAGGCAAAGCACGCCCTGCAAAAAGTCATCGTCCTGGAAGAGTTTGGGCAGACAGCAGGCCTCAACGACTCCTCAAGGGCGAAGGAGCGGGATCCTATCTTCCAGGCTGCCTACGACCGGCTATTGAGGTCTGTAATGGGGGGAGGGCCCCTCAAGGGCATCATGTTCTGGGAGTGGAAGTACGTCTCCGGAAGCTTCCGCACCGCAGACACCTCGTACATGGTCCAGCCGGCGGATGTTTCTTTCCGCAACATCATCCGGCCATTCTCGGAGGAGATATCCAACCAGCTGAGCGCCCGGCCGCTGCTATCCAACTGCTTCTCGATGTCGAATGGTGCGATGCGCACCATCCTGGGGAACTGTCGTGCCAGACGGTAGATGTGTGCTTCCAGATGCCTGAAATTTGCGTGCATTTTCAGGACAGAAACAGCGTTTGCCCCGATTCTGACGCAACAGGTGATGCGCCGAAGGGGTGAGGGGAAATGGGGTGTGTGGGGGAAGTGGGCCCAGTAAGCTCATGGCGCTAAGTGATGTTCAGTCAAAAAATAACAATAGCACAACCTGAATGGGAACCATGCCACGTTCCAAATGTATATCGAGGATATCAATGTGCGATAAACTGACAGGCTTACATCAAATGAAGAGAACGATTAGAATCAAACAATCGGGGACCACGCCAGGAGTTGCAGATGGTGCGTGATCCCAAGTAGTTCTTGGAGTTGCCAATGTCCATGTGGATGCGGTAGTGTTGCAAATAGATACATCATCTTTAAATTACATTGACAATGGTACATATGCTGTAAAAGGTACATCATCATCATCATCATTATGTGTCTTCAGCCAGACCATTGCTCAGTCGTGTTTCTGCTCTTGTTTCTGCAGGTCACTCTAACGCTTGAGTGATATGTACCCTGACATGCCGCTCGCTTCGCTTACAAAATTATCCCATCAAAACTCAAAACGCAATGCAATGAGTGCATTTTTTCAGAAGGCACAAGCATCTTACTCCAAGGTTTCTGTGGGCAGGGTCGTACTCCATCCAGACGGCGTTTCCCTACCACACTGCTGACATGTACTTTTACTCGTCCGGGGAGGGCATGCTTGCTCAGGAGGAGGGGCAGAGCGTTTCGCTGCCCGATGGCAGTGACTCAGCTGGAGCCGTCTCAGTGGATGACTGTGCAACCCTGTGTGCCCTGCAGCCCCTCTGCACCTCCTTCTCCTACAACCCGAAAATGGCACGGCCCTCCTCGCTGCTCCTCTTGATCGTAATCGCCAATGCTTGCAGACCAGGCATCTATGGGGGCTGAAACAGGATTTCATTGTGGCACGTGATCTGGTGTGTGTCTGGTTGTTGTGGTCAAGATAACATGGGACATTGCGTGTTTGAACGGCTCCCTTCATGGGTTTGGGTGCATGATTAGGTATCTTTTCACAGCACTACCTACTCTCGCCCGTTAATCACGCCGACTGTTTTGGACTGGTTTTTACATTTCATTTTTATATTCACAGCACTACCGCATCCAAATATCCAAATGGACATTGGCAAGCCCGAGTACTACTTGGGAATCAGTGCTAGCACTGCCAACACCCGAGGCAAGCATACCGTGACATTCACAAAGAGGTAGCATGGGATGTCTGCATTCTTTTGTCAGGTGAGACAGCCGAGTTGCCTGCAGCGCAAAGGCGAATGCTATCTGAAGACAGGCGGTGCAACAGCCGTGGCCATGAGCGCCAGTGGGTGGCAAACGTTCTGGAGGCTGGAAGGCAGCTCATCAGGGACATGCAGCGACCCGAACTGTGCCGTGTGCACATACGGAGTGACCTCCTGCCTGCGTTGTGCGTTTGGCTATGCAGCCACCCGCCCCACCACCGCCACCCCATCCACCTGTATGCCTTGTGAAGACTTCCCCAGTGCGGTCCAGATAGGCTGGGTGGAGTGTGACATCTACGCAAGAGAGCGTTTCGAAAAGGCGTTCCATATGTCACTCAACCATATCTCCCGCACGTACATGGCTGACTCAGCCAAGGATGTCCTCTTCAGTGACGTAGCATACCCACCGTCATCAAGCCCAACCATCCAGACTCCGCCACTGCTCCGAGGACAGGGAGGGTGAAAGAAAGAAAGAAAAGAAAGAGATACGCCAGCCAAAAAAAAGGCGGCGTTGACAACGGGCGAGACAGCCAAAGCTGATCTCGCTCCTAACAGCTCCGAGGACAGGTAGGGTGACGTTGCGAAATGTCGCAGCCAATGACGGACGTCCGACATTTACTGCTGCGCCACAATGGGTTTCGAATCGCAGTTCTGACCTGGAAATTCATGCAATTTTCAGGCGTGTGAGTTTCCGAGTAGGAGGTCAGGCAAAACGCTGCCGACATTTCCTCGTCGCATAATGATGAAGGAGGCTATCACTCCCACACGCCGCGTGGCTGTGCCCGTGTCCTGAATATTTTCATGCAATTCAACAAGTCACGAGGGTCATTCGCCTGTTCCGATAGGTCTCGAGAGGTCGCACGTAGTATCACATGACTGTCTAGCGCCATTTCAGCATGAGGCTGTAACTAAAAATGGGTTGTTTGTGATGCATCACATAGGTTAACTGTGCTGTGCCTGTTCGACCTCTGCTATGCGCCTGTCCTAGTTCACAGCACCCCATTTGTTGTTATCCCAGCTCGGTCAGCTGATTGCCCCTTGTTGCGCTTATTTGCTTGCCTCAGTTTGAACACACAACAAAAGTGTTAGGCGTTTCCCTATGCCGCTCAGTGTCATGCATTCGGTCTCATTTGTTGCATTGGATGTGATTGCACCACGATGCCATCACAGCAAGGTCTTGGTGTCTACGAGTGGATCAACATTCAACTTATCTGATGTCGGACATCATTAGATACAGCGAGAAACAGCGCGCACTGTGTTCCACGTCAACATCAACGCATATGTAGTCGCATACTACGTGGATTGCGGGTAGACTTTTTACCATGCTGCGTCTGCCGTTGTGTTCTGACACAGGGTGGCACCTGGTCGAAACCTCGGAAGTGCGACGAAAGTGACTCCAGTCACTCCAGCCGACCGCTGCACTTTTGGCTGCGATTGATGAGAAGGCTCATGCAATGATCACGTTGTACTTGACGCCTATGCATCTGTCGACTTAACGTCAAAAGAAGACCGCTAAGGAGCTGTGGAACGCTCTTGAAGATGGTTACAAGAAGAAAGGTGTTGCTCGTAGACTGCAAATTCGCAGGGAACTTAACGACCTTTCTCTAGGGGATCCCGGGACGCTCACATCATATTTCGACAGAGCGAAGAGGATACGAGACGATCTGATTGCTATTGGAGTGGACGTCAACGAAGATGAAATCATCACCGCTCTGCTCAATGGCCTCACGGGAGAATATGAGATGCTCGTTACTATCTTCGAGTCGAGAGATACGATGCCCAGCCTCGATGAAGTGTTTGGCAAGCTGCACATCGTGGAGAACAAGTCTAAGACGACCAAGGCTCCAGGATCCAAGCTTCTGTTTTCGGCTGAGAAAGCCAAGGGAATCTTCAAGAAGGAAGGTGGCGCTAGTGCAAGCAAGGGCGCTGGCAAGAGTGCTTCATCAACTGTTGAGTGCTACTACTGTTGAAAGAAAGGGCATATCAGTTCGGAGTGCCGCAAGAAGAAGAAGGATGAGGCTGCAAAGAGCCACTCGGAGATGGCTTTGACAATCACCAGCTCATCACCTCGCTCATCTGAATGGATCATGGACTCCGGGGCTACTTCTCATATGACTTTCAATGAAGACCTTCTGGCGAACCGCATGGAGCTGCATCCTACGCATCCAGTTCAACTGGGTGATGGTCGGACTCTGCAGGCTACCACAATGGGAGACATTTTACTCAGGGCAGCGCGTGGAGACACGTGACCCTCATCGTTCTGACTGCTACGCGCCACAATGGCCTCTACATAGTGGACGCGGCTGTGGGAATCGGCGACAAGGCGCTGGTTACTGTTAACAAGGTCATCAAGGACAAGGCAGGCCTTTGGCATCGCCGCTATGGACATCTGGGTTACAAGTCCCTGTCAAGACTTCAGCAACACAAGATGGTGGATGGCATCAACATCTCAGCAGGAGATTTCAGGGCCGCTGGCTCTAAGGTCTGTGAGCCATGCATCACGGGCAAACACCATCGGCAGCCATTCCCAACGTCAACGGCTAAACCAACAGATTGGCTGGAGTTGCTGCACATGGATGTGTGTGGACCACTTGAGGAGAAATCGATGGGGGTCATAGGTATGTGGCGACTTTCCTTGACGACGCAAGCGACTATTCAGTGGTTGTTCCGCTGAAACACAAGCACGAAGTACCGGCTACAGTCAAGAAGATTTGCAAGGCACTGCAAGTGCAAACTGGGGAGGTTATACGGCGAGTGCGTTCTGACAACGGCACGGAGTATGTCAACTAGGATCTAGAAGATTTCTTTCAAGCGCGCAGCATTGTGCACAAGACGACTGCTCCCTACACGCCGGAGCAAAATGGAAAGGCGGAGAGGTTGAATCGCACGCTGATAGAGAAGACAAGGACGATGCTCTACGACGCCAAGTTATCCAAGAAGTTATGGGCTGAGGCTATCGTAACTGCGAACTACATGCGTATGGAGAACCGAAGGACGAGAAGGACGACTTTTGGCGCCAGGCCATCACTGAGGAGTACACATCTCCCATCGAGAACGGGAGTTGGGAATTGACAGATCTACCTCAAGGTAAGAAACCCATCGACTGCAAGTAGGTGTTCAAAATCAAGCGAGATGCACGAGGCAAGATTGAGCGATACAAGGCACGCTTAGTGGCCAAAGGCTACACACAGCAAGCTGGCATTGACTACGATGAAGTCTATGCTCCCGTCAGCAAACACGCCACGCTACGCGCATTTCTGGCGCATGTTACAATAGAAGACCTCGAGCTGCATGAGCTCGACATCAAGACAGCATTTCTGAATGGAGAGTTCGAAGAGGAAATATATATGCGGCAGCCGCCGCTTTACGAGCAGGGAGGACCGAGGACCGTATGCAAGCTACGTCGCTCTCTCTACGGTCTACGACAGGCTCCGAGGGCATGGCACACAAGATTGAAGGCAACCCTCGAGAATCTGGAGTTTGTGGCATTTGACGCCGATGCTGCACTCTTCATCCTCAAGCTGGACACACGGATTGTTTACCTACTGGTCTACGTCGACGACCTTCTATGCGCTGCAAAGACGATCACGGAGGTGAAGCGAATCTTTAATCTCATTGGAGCGACATTCGTGGCGCGCGACCTTGGCGAGGCAACCTACTTCTTACACATGGAAATCAAGTGGGACCGACCGGCGCGAACACTGTTTTTGTCTCAGGAGCGCTATGCCCTCAACTTCATCGCCAAATTCAACATGGACAGTGCGCATGCACGGGCACTTCCTTTGTCCACAGGCACAAAGCTGACCCGTTTCGGAGAAGACAAGTGCAACACACCTTACTATGGCATGCTCATCGGCAGTCTTCTTTATCTGGCTGTGTGCACTAGGCCGGACATTGCTCATGCCGTGGGAGCTCTTGCCCGCTACATGTCAGGATCTTTACAGGAGCATTGGGACCTCGCAAAGGGAGTTTTGCGCTACTTACGTGGCACTACTGCGTATGGCATCAAGTTTGGCACAACCTCAGGACTGCACGGGTTATGTGACTCAGACTACGCTGGCGATGTGGACACTAGGAGATCTACAACCGTGCATGTTTTCATGTTCAATGGAGGAGCGTTTGCTTGGAGCAGCAAGTTACAGCCAACAGTCGCTGGATCGACAGCTGAGGCTGAATACATGGCGGCCGGAGTGGCAGCAAAGGAGACGCTTTGGATCAGGAAGCTTCTTATCAGCTTGGGCATCGAGTTGAGAGACATAGCCATCGAGATCAACTGCGACAACGAAGGAGCCATCAAACTGCTCAAGCATCCTATCGCATCTGTGCGGAGCAAGCACATTGATGTAATACATCATTTCGCGCGGGAGCGCGTTGCTCGGAAGGAGATCAAGTACATCAGTTGCAAGACAGCTGATAATGTGGCTGACTGTTTGACGAAGCCATTACCTCTGCAGAAGTTTGAGCTTTGCAGAAAGCTCATGGGAGTCACTAGTGGCTGACTCAGCAGATTGCTCAGACTCAAGTCTTTGAGAGCTTGACTGCGTGGGAGTGTTGAGAATAATCAGACTTAGTTGATTATACATCCAGTCAATCTCCTAGGTATCTATGGATTGTTGAGATGTAGCCTCTGGAGTTAGGATTATGTGTGTGTGTTCGTTGTTGCAGAGCGGTTGGATCTGATCTGAGGATTTCGCAGTACTGTTGTGGCGAATGATGCCATCAGTACATAAGTACGAGTTCGCTAGTGTTTACTTTAAGTATCAACTGAATACTCCACTCGTGTCATTTATCATCAGGTTATGGGCCCAGCACGAGAGCTGCGGGGCACTGAGTGGCGTTGAGGCGACGCAGATCAACCCGTGTGGACCATGTCGGAATACAAGGGTATCCCGAAATTGCGAGATCTGAAAGACTATCAGATGTGGGCGGTGACAGGTCACATGCAAGAGAAGCAGTTGTGGGAAGCGGTACAGCCGCCAGAGCGTGGCCAGGATGCGACGTCGCACATCAAAGGCAAACAGGCCAAGTCAGAATTGATGAAGCTTCTGTCGGAAAAACTATTGATGCGATGTGCGTCGTACACGGACGGACAGGCGCTGTGGGAGGGCCTGAAAGAGAGGTTTGCGGCAGTCTCCAGGGTGCAGCTAGCGAGCAAGGATCGTGAGCTCCGAAACCTAAGGCTCCAGGCCGGCGAGTCAATTGCAGACCTTTTCTCACGTGCATACAGCTTGAATCATTTCCTGGAGAGCATGGATGAGGGGCTGAGCGAGCGGAAGTTACGGCTCGTGATTATAGACGCGCTGCCTGCGTCATGGACGTCCACAGTGCAAGGTCTGCTCACCGGACCCATGGACATGACTCTCGACGCGCTTGAAGAATTGCTAGATGACATCGGCAGGCGCATGCCAGAAATGGCTGTTGAGGGAGGTGCATTCGCAGCGGGCACGTCTCACGAGAACCCTGGCAAGAGCAAGAAGCCTCCACCAGAATGCTATCGCTGTGGGTCGACCGAGCATCGAGTTCGGGACTGCCCCCACCCTCCCATCGGGCACGCGCACGCTGCAGGTTCGTGCCATCCATATGATCCGTGGCTGCTAGACTCTGGCTGTCATCCTACCATGTCCCCAGGTGGCGGTGCCGCACATTTCGTCCAATACCGTAAGCTGCCTCGGCCTATCAAAATAAATTTTGGGAAAATAGGAGCTTTCGGGTACGCAGTGGGGGAGGGCAGTGTCGCCCTGCAGGGGATAACTGGCAGGTTCATGTTGCACAACGTCCTGCATGTACCGGATCTAGTTGGGAACCTCCTTTCTGTTCGTGCGCTCATGAGAGCCGGAATCAACGTGCATTTTGTGGCGTCACGCACCAGCGGCCGAGAGGACGAGGCCCTGGTTGTCGACAGGGGGCGCGTGGTGATGCGAGGCGCGTGCCGGGCAGACCTGTTTTGGATCGGCAGCGGTGAGAACTCGCCACACGTAGGCGGAGCACACGCAGGGGCGGCACGTGTAGACTTTGAGTCACTGGCGCAGCTGTGGCACAGGCGTCTGGGACATGTTGGTTACGATGCGCTTGCGGACATGGCCCGAAAGAAACTCTTACCTGGGTGCGGTGTCACTCCTGCTGAGTTCATGCAGGCGCGGAAGGCTGGAACGTGTAAGCCCTGCGTGGCGGGGAAGATGTGCCGGTCGACGCACCCGCCTCGCGATTCGCCAGCGATGTCCCCCCTCCACAGGCTCCACATGGACGTCATGGGGCCGCTGCCCACGCCTGCTGCTGGCCACGGCGGCGCAGTCTACACGGCGACGGTGACGGACGAGTTCACTGGCTACACCATCGTGAAGCTGCTCCGCGAAAAGAGCCAAGTGCCCCCCGCGGTGAAGGCCGCTGTGCGTTGGCTTGAAACCCAGACTGGGGAGGTGGTCAAGCGCGTGAGACACGACCGTGGCGGAGAGTACATGAACTCAGAGCTATCGGAATTTTATGAGGGAAAGGGGATTCAGCCCGAGCCGACTGCCCCCTACTCACCAGAGTCCAATGGTGTGGCCGAGCGCAAAAATAGAACCCTCATGGAGAAAGTGCGTCCTATGCTGATTGACGCCGACATGAGCGAGTGTCGTTGGGGCGATGCAATGATGCACGCGTGCGAACTGGCCAACTGCACCCTCAAGCGCGGGGGCCGCGTATCTCCGCATGAGCATCTGCTGGGAACACGTCCGGATTGCACCAGATTCAAAGTCTTTGGATGCATCGCGTGGGTGCACGTGCCGAATACAGGGGCGCGGCACAAACTCGCAGATCGAGCGGTGCGAGGGCGCTTCGTGGGGCTGGTGCCCCCCACGGGATCAGGCGTGTACCGCATATTGCTCGACGATGGGAGGCTTGTCGTCTCGCGCACGGCAGCCTTTGACGAGGCTGAGCCCAACGTCGACATCCCCGCGCTGCCGCCAGCCGCCGTGCCGCTGCTGGCAGCAGAGGGAGGGGGCGGCGATGACGGCGAGGCGGCGCTGCCAACTGTCGAGGGAGGTGACGATGAGGGTCCGGGTGACGAGGTGCATCAAGCTCCCATGCACGACGGAAGTGACGCGGGTGAGATCGACCTGCAAGGGGAGTCGGACGACCCGGCACAACAAGACCCTCCTGCCGACGAAGCCGCATTGCAGCTCGCGGAAGTGCAGCCTCAGGCGCTGCTGCAAGCTGCGCCGCAGGTTCCTGCGCCCCCGGACCACGTGCAGGTGGTAGTAGCGCAGCCCGGCGCTGCTCCTGGAGCTGTGGTGGACCCGGCCGCTCCACGCGAACCCGCAGTCCCGCTACAATCAGCCCCCGAGAACCGGCCCAGACGTGAGCGCATTGCGCCGAACTTCTTTCGTCCGGGGGTGAACACTGCTCGCCTGGACGGGAGCGGAGGCTCCCACCCCCCACATGTGTCTGCCTACGACCCGCTGCAACTGCCACCGATTCCCGAGGAAGAACACATTCTCGCAAGTGCGCTGTGGCGTCCCCTGCTGAACAGTGGGGAAACCGAGCGGGGAGCAGTGCGCAGGGACATGGAGCGCATGGCGATGGCTGCGTCGCGGGCGAGAGTGGATGCGTCGCCGTGGGGCCCAGACCCACTCACGCTCGAGGAAGCGTACGCACGCCCGGATGGCGACAGCTGGCGTAAGGCTGTCAAGGAAGAGCTCGATTCGCTTGAGAAATTTGACGTCTGGACCATTGAGCAGCTTCCCCCGGGAAAACAAGCGCTCACCTGCAGATTTGAGCTGCAGCGCAAGCGCTGTGGGCGGTATAAGGCGAGGCTGGTGGCCGGCGGACACCGGCAGCGCTATGGGCTCGATTACGGGGAAACGTACGCGCCAGTGTGCACGTATCGGACGCTGCGCATGGTCCTGGCAGTTGCTGCGCATGAGGACCTTGAACTCCGTCAGTTCGACATACGAACGGCGTACCTCAACGCTGAGTTGGAAGAAGAGGTATACATGCGACGCCCCCCAGGCGCGGGCACGGGACCAGGGGTGTGCCGGCTGCGCAAGGCGCTGTACGGCCTCAAGCAATCGGGCAGGGCGTGGAACAAGAAGCTCGAGGCGACTCTGCGCGCGGAGGGCCTCGTTCAGTCGGACAGTGACCCATCGCTGTGGATCTTGTCTGGGCCAGACGGCTCGGTGCTCGCTCTCTTTTACGTGGACGACGGCCTTGTGGCTGCGCGCACGGTTGCAGAGGCGGACGCGCTGGTGAAGCGCATCGGGGAGTTGTTCGAGATCCGGGAGGTGGAGGTCGAGGACTTCCTCGGCATCCGCATCACGCGCGACCGTGTCAACCGGACGATCACCATCGACCAAGAAGATAAAGCACGCGCCCTGGCTGAGGCTTCTCGCGTCGCAGGCCAGCATCGTACTCTTCCCATGGCTCCGGCTGTCTTCAAACAGCTGCGGAAAGCGCGTGACGGGGAGCTGATGGCGGACGCCGCAGAATACGCATCCGTAGTAGGGAGCCTACTGCATTTGGCGCAATGCACGAGGCCAGACATAGCCCTGGCAGTGGGCGCGCTGTCTGCCTATGTGCAAGCTCCGTCGGCGACGCACTGGGAAACCGTGCTCGACCTCGTGCGCTACGTCGGCCACACGGCTCACCTAGGTATCACCTACGGACGCGCCACGGTGCCCCTTCAGACCTGGTGTGATGCCAATTATGCATCGTGTATCGACACAAGGCGCAGCATCAGTGGGTACGTCGCTACGATGTACGGCGGCGCCGTCTCGTGGAACTCCAAGAAGCAGGTCACGACAGCGGCCTCCACCCAAGAGGCTGAATACCAGGCTGCAGGCAGCGTATCGCGAGAAGGACTGGCGATCCGCAAGATTGAGCCCGATCTGGGCTTGCTTTCGCAGGACTTCCCGGTGACAGGCCCATTTACCATATTCTGTGACAACGCTGCGGCGCTTGTTCTCCTGAAGGACAGGAAGGAGGGCGCGCGCGTCAAACACATCGACATCATACACCACTTCGCCCGCGATCGCGTGGCCAGTGGGGAGCTGTGTTTTGAGTATTGTAGATCAGTGGATAACGTATCTGATTGCATGACCAAGGCGCTGCCTCACCCCGCTCACGTTGTCTGCCAAGTAGGTTTGGGAATGCTGTCTGTCGGGGAGCAGTAGGCTCCATGTGTGCGAGAGAACGCTCTCATTTCTTTGTTCTGATTTGCGTTCTCCGGGGGAGTGTTGAGATGTAGCCTCAGGAGTTAGGATTATGTGTGTGTGTTCGTTGTTGCAGAGCGGTTGGATCTGATCTGAGGATTTCGCAGTACTGTTGTGGCGAATGATGCCATCAGTACATAAGTACGATTTCGCTAGTGTTTACTTTAAGTATCAACTGAATACTCCACCCGTGTCATTTATCATCATACTCTCCTCATAATCTCCCTATAGCGCCCCTTGCTAGAAACTAGCAATAATACTGCTGTGAACATGTGCAGTGTTGACTGCGCTCACTTTCCAGCCATCAGCACCCAGCCTCAGCATTACCAATAAAGCGTGAACCTTGCAGAGGGCTCTGCCTCACTGCCTCAAGCCTAGGGGATTGCACAGCTGAAGGAAATCCCTTGAGTAATCCAGTGAGAGCTGCTAGTTGTTTGCACTGTTCATTTCACTTAATCAAACGCCTTAGCAACCACGAATAGCAACGTGACCTGCCCTTGATGGATTGCACGGAAGCTGCCATGTACGGTTCACAGCAACGTTGCTGGAAACATGGGTGCTGTTGTTGCAGAGTTTTATGCGTTGTATTGTTTGCTGCATGCGTGCTCTTGCTGATCTGCGCTGAAAGAAAACGACGGAGCACTCAGCTGCAATGGCCGACGGATCAGGGGGTGGCTGCTGTGGAAAGACGAGAAAATCGGCAGGGGACCTTCCTGGAGGGTCTGGAAGATGATGGCCTCTGCGCTAGCATGTTCTCAGACAAGTCGAGCAGCGTGCTGCCTCCTACGATTGTTAGTCAGCTTCCTCGGCTCCGAGAAATGGTTGACGGTAAGGGCAATGCTGGACAGAAAGCGTAGCAGAGTTCTTTTGCGATCCGCATGCATGCAACAGCCAGCCGATTCACTCCTGCCATAGTGTAAGCTTCTTCTCGACCAAAAACCTCAGATATCTGCACCCAAACAACAAACACCTTACTGCAAGTTGTAGCTGTCTAGGAAGACAGGCAATCGAAGCACGCTAGTGATCTTGCCAGGATCCATGACCCGTTGCAAAGCACACAAACTGACAAAGGCTGCCACAGTGGCTAAATGCATCGCTCACAAGAAGTTTTTAACATGTTTTGACCTTGGTGGCTCACAGCCAGGGGGAAACGTCTGCACCGATAGGGCGGCACGCGTGGCCACATGGGGCTGCTCTACGTTCTGCAGCATGAGGACCAGTTGGCCAGGAAGCGCCGGCCGGGGGCGGAAGCCCGACATCGCTGTCATGGTTGTCTGCACGCCACGTGTTCCAAACCTCGTTCATGCCATTATTACTCGAGCATCCATGCAAGTGTGGACCTAAACTTGATCAAATATAGCAAGCCACTGCTTGCGACCAAGGCAAGCACATCTCAAATTGTCCACAAGCCCTCTCGAAGTGCGGGACGATGCGGACGACTGCAAAAGTTAGTACCCACCTCCTACAACGTTGACGTTGCGATTGACAGTGACCTTTGCCACGCAGACAACTGAGCTTTCGAGGTGCCTACGACGAGCGCATGGACAGATGGTGATACGAGCTGTAGAATTGAAATTAACACTCATCTCGGATGCTCCTGGACAACCTCATGTATGGAAAATCACCGGGAAACAGATTGATGATGATGGTCGCACAGAGGTCTCCGGATAATACTACGAAAAGAACGGAAGGTGCGACAAGTTTTCAAGCTACAAACTTGTTTTGTATATCTTTCCTGCTAGCCTTCTGTGAGGAGAACGGAACAAACCTGCAACCAGTCAGAAGGCACAACTTACGGCGCTGGCCAATGCTCGCGTGTCCTCGAAGCCACCATAAGTGCATCAAACTACCATGGAAGACCGCAATACGGACAACAATTGATCAGGTGCCCGGCTTTGCGTTGCGTCACGCTCTCTGTTTAATTGTTCTTTGATCCGAAAAATAGATAGAATAAGTCACGATCTTTATCACCTATAGGTTCCATCGCAGCACGTAACGAGCTGCGTCGCGTAACATCTTCTGATCAATCGTTGTCTAGACTGCAGTACTTGACTTCGCTGCTCTCAGACTTGCATCAGTACATCATGGATGCCCTCTGATGCGCGGTTCCTGCACTGCAGGGTGTGTTGGAAAGGGCTGACGGCGAACGTACGTGGCACCTTCGAGTCAAAAGTACACGCCTGAGTATGTATTTGAGGGGGAGATGAGATCGTTGCATGGCGCCGGCGATGGTGCACCCACGAAGGCGAAGCTCGAGAAAGCCGATTACAGGAGCGACGACCTGCCATTCAAAGGAGATGAAGCGGTGATACAGGATCCATAGGTGCCGCTCCTGCATGGCGAGTTGCCACTCTTAGCTGTGCAGGGCACATACGTCGCAAACACCGGATTGGAAGGTGCGACTAGATGCTGACCATCGTGCCGGTATGTGCGTCCTGTCATGCTATGGAGATGAAGCAAGCCGCATTAATGTACACGAGTAACTCTCCAGAGGATTTGCGGACCTGCTGTTAGTGTTTGAGTAAACTTTTGTATCCTGTGAGTCTCATACATGGTCGCTCGCATCCGTGCATTCTCCACTCTGGCGAAGAGAGCCACGCATCACCTGTGCTAGGGTTTGTACCTCGTTGTCACTGCCGACAACTGGTGACTCGACCTTGTCACCCATTGGCACTCGTCACTTGTTGTCATTTGCACACTCATGGAATGCGTGAGTGTGTGACCTCTTGCGCAATGCTGAGACACCCGGGCGCATAACGAAGGAAGCAGTTTCCGTCTCTTTGCGACAACTTCCTACATCTGTTTGCGCATCGCAACGTGTTGGGTGCTGCATGCAGGTCCGGTTGTGGCGTTCTCGCATCTGGAACCAAGCTGGAGGAGCCAGACGAACAATTTGACAAAGGCAGCCGCACTCTTAATCACTTGACCGCAGATTTCCCTCCCATGTTTATAGGAATTGCCATCAATGACTTGTTTGCAGATGATGCAATCGCAAAGTGAACTGCGCATATGTGAGCAGCTCATTGGCACCTGCAAGGTCGTGGGAGAAGTTCAAGCACCCTAGTGGGAATAAGGGCGTGACACCTGACCACAATTGAGGGCTTTTCAGCTGGGAGTCCATGTTTGGCAACGGTGGTGCATACAGCAGGGTCTTTGAACATTGGTAGGCATGGCTGTTTGCCCGTGCTTGTGCCCCAGTGGCGCCACCGACGCATATGCAGGAGAATGGGAGTTGATGCTATGCCATAGCTTATGGGTATTGCTTTCCTTGAATACTGCTATCAGGAGATAGCACGCGGACATGGTGTTTCAGGTCCGCTGCCAGTGGCACTGGTGTCCAGCAAGAAAGGAAGCAAAACTTGTGGCAGGGAGTGTCTGCCGGGTGACTAGGAGTGAGACCTATAACCAGTCCCAACACCTGCAGAATGCCCCTATTAGAGATAAACTTTCCCTGAAAGGATGGTATCAAAGCTGCTGCTGACCTCTTAACAGAGCAAAAGAACCCACCATCGTTGTTCTCATCTATCAGAAGTGAAAGTACCTACAATCAGGATCGCAAACGTTCCATGCCAGGACCCGCAAGATGCTGCTTTGACATTGTTGTTTTTACCCTGTTTACTGTGACACTGCTGCTGGTTTCGCCCGTTTTTGGTGTGTATAGTTCCTCCGCTGCTAATGATCTGTCCTCATGTGTGGTTATGTCCGTCAATCATACTCATGGTTTTGTCTGCCAGCGCTGTCAGCTTGATAGCCACCTGATCCGTGCGGCTTGTCACTGTCGTCCTTGATCTTTTTTATTCTTGACGGGTGCTGCACCCCCCCACTTGGCGCGAGATGTGCTTGTCGTGTTCTCGCCCGTTTCAACGCCTTCCTGGTGGCGGGCGTACCATATCTATGTATGTGCTTGTACTGTGGTACTCTAGTTTATAGATAGTCTGCGATAGTGATCTCATGACTCATCTGTGATGCGCCTGCTTGCCCTTCTAGCTTGACTGCTCTGTTTGCATGCTCGCCCTTAAGCGGAACTCGCGAGGCTTGCCTCAGGTGTTCGAGGTACTGCATAGCTCGAAATAGACCCTCTGTTATGACAGGATGAGTTTATCTCTGTTAAATAACCACAGTCAAGTAAAGTATTCAGTATTATTCCAGGTGAGGCAAGTATAGTAAAGTCCTCCCTCGAAAGGGTATCCGAGAGCTGGCGATAGTGCCAGTAACGTCACTCGAGGGCAGTTAAGTAATAGATTCGCATTTGGTCTGAGGTCGGATGTGCGGTCCCGAATGGGATGCTCAGAGACGATTCGCTTATAGTAAACAGTGAGTACAGTATCGGGGCTCGGGGAAGACTCCTTCTTGATCTGGAGCTTGAGGTAATCCGAAGGCTTTCATCAGTGCGATCGTTTGGCTTGCGAATCTAAAGCCCCTTTCGAGGTTTACCTTCAGTTTGTGTAGTGGGCGTAAATCGAACCATTAGTTCAGTTAGTATAACACGCTCTCATTACATTTTGGCTCTTCTGCAGGGATTGGCTAGTCAGCCAGAAAATTGCCAGTTTTAGTATGTCGCAGCAGGCTCCGATGGAATTAGCACTGCAACGGGCCTTCGCAGGCAGCGACATGAACATAAAGGTGAGTGCTCTACGAAGCCGCCTGGGAATTATGTTCGGGCCGGAAGGTCCAAATAGTGTTAGGGACATCCTTGAAGAAATGGAGTACTTCGAGGAGGACGAGCCCTACCTAACCGACAAACTCCTGTCGGTCCAGACCAATCACAACTTTGAGTTAGTAGATATGGCAATAAGTAAAGTAATTGCGGCACATGTATGCGCCGTCTTGGAAGTGGCTCGCTGCTCCAAGAAGATTTCAGTCGGGCTGGCAGCGATGGTGAACACTGCAGCCTATGCTAATCCAGTACACCGTGACGAACTCCTTTCCCGAGTGGGAGCTCTCTACAGCAATCAGTTTTGGAAGGCCTGCAACCTCCAAGGAGTCGCGGACCTCACAATTGAGCCGCAGGGCAGCGGTACAGTGGCTGCAGAGTTTTTGGCAGCGATCGCCCTCTTCCCGGACGACCTTCTCGACGAAGACGATCCGCAGCTCAGTTTTTTAGTCAAGTCACAGTTGGGACTGGACATCCTCCCAGCGCTCCTCAGCAGCGTTACAGTCGGGACCATGTACAGTTTACTCCCACCAGTCGGGCGTGCATTATATACGTTCAGTACCCTACTCCTGGCGGACTCCGAGTCTTCCACAGACGCCATCGAAATGGCCCTCCTTGAGCTACACAAGGACAGTAAAGTCTCCTACGAACATTGTAGGCAGTACGCAGGCTCGGACTTGCCTTCGGGCAAGGATTGATGCAGGATTCTGTGCGCTTGGTGGCGTTACTATCGTTGGAAGTGGCCGTTATGGAGGCTCTGTCCCGCACAGTGGAGCTTTTTAGCGGCATGGCCAATTGGGAGACAATGCCAGGGCCTCAGTTTGTCTTCACCGGAGGTATGGTCGTGCCATACGCCCAGGAGCAAGTGAAGCAGCTCAAGACGCAGCACCCTACCTATGTGTACGGAACTTTCTTCGACAACCCAGGTGCTGTCGTCCCTTCTCCTGTTCCTGTCCTCAATGAAAGAGTGTCTACTTCTGATGGTATGAGATTTCTAGAGTCGCAGATGCGTAATAAAGGTAGTACTTATCGCATGCCCAGTACAAAGGGCACACAGCAAGTCTGGGTAGACTGGTTTACGACGATTGAGAGACTCGTCGACCAGTTCCCCATCCCCCACAGTATCGTCATTGAAAGCCTCACAGCAGGCATAAGTAATTGTTAAGATTTAGTGACAGCTTACAGATAATTGACAGTACAGAGAATATAAGCCAAGGACTCTGGTGGAGGATGCCAGAGTATTCCATCTCCAGTGGGGAAGGTAGAAGGATCTGGGGTCACTGGAGACACTACTTAGGACAGATCTAGATAGACGTGAGACTGCTAGTCTCACGTGGACATATAGTTATCTAGCTAGGTACCCACAGAATGAAGGAGTACTTATTCCTTGTACTCCAACACTCCCCGTTCGTGAGTGGGTATAGCTCCCAAGCCAGCCTGAACAAACTCCCCGGATTGGGAACTCAGGTAGAGGCTTATGCAAGGACTATTTCGTGACCTCGTACTTTAACAAATGTTTCGGAGGGACAGATGCATAGCCAGGAATCCTTGAAGGGATCAAGTGAGACAATGTGAAACAGGATGCTCCCCGTACTCCTCTTCAGGGGGTTATCTTATTGATGCAGATAATCAGCAAGGGTAAAGCACACATAAGCAAGGACTACTAGCACAAATGTGGTGGGCTAGTCACCAAGAGAGCAGGAGGCAATGGGGCTTAGGGCAGATTCAAGCGCTGCAAACCCATGCCAGCAACACATGCTGTCAGCCGATCGTGAGCCAGTGGCTTAGTAAGTTGATCTGCCCATTTATGGTCAGTATCCACATAGCTGTACAAGAGTTGGCCTCGCTCACTTCTCTCCTGGACAAAATGATGCAGGACATCAATGTGTTTGCTTCTCGCTGAGACCATAGGATTCTTGATGAGGCAGAGAGCAGCTTGATTGTCCCCCTTCAGCCGGATGGGGCCCTTGAGCTCGTAGTCGAGAATCGGGAGGAGTTTCCTCAAGAAGAGGGCCTCTCTCCCTCCTGCACCTGCAGCCATGTATTCTGCCTCTGTGGTGCTCAAGGCCACAGTCGGTTGTAGTCGGGATTGCCAGGATATGGCAGCTCCATGCAGGAGGAAGACGTAGCCAGTCGTTGATCTCCTGCTGGTGACATCCCCTGCATAGTCCGAGTCGGTGTACCCCACCAGCTCCCCTGAGGCATGCCGGGAGTAGACCAGTCCCATGTCCTTAGTCCCTGCCAGGTACTTGGAAACCCTGACAGCTGCATTCCAGTGGCAAGGCAGGGGGGCTCGCAGATGGCGAGCTAGAGAGTTCACAGCATGTGCGATATCTGGACGGGTGCCATTGGCCAGGTGCATAAGAGAGCCCACCATTGCAGGGTACAGCTCTACCTGCTGGTGGGGAAGGGTGGTGGACTCATCTGCTATAGCAGTCGAGACCTTGCAGATAGCCGGAGTGCTGCTGGGATGACAAGTGCTGAATCCATACTTTCGCAGCATCTTTTCCACATAGGGTTTCTGATGGATGGCCAAAGTTCCCCGTGCCCTGTCTCTCACGATGTTGAGTCCTAGGAAATCCTTAGGCTCACCCAGGGCCTTGATGTCAAAGATCCCACCGAGCATGTCGATGACTTCCTGCACATGCTTGCGGGTCTTCCCCGCGATGAGGCAGTCGTCTACGTAGATGAGGGCCAGCACCTTGCCTTCCTTGTCAAGTTTGACGAAGAGGGCGGGGTCAGAATCAGAAGGCGTGAAGCCCCTGGCCATGAGCTCGTCCTTCAAGCGCTGGTACCATGCGCGAGGAGCCTGCTTTAGGCCGTACAGAGTTTTGTGGAGACGACACACCTGTCCAGTTGGGCAGGGAAAACCTGGGACCGGTTTCATGTACAGCGCCTGCCCAGTGGGGAGCTCCCCATACAGGAAGGCGGTCTTCACATCAATTTGCTGAATCTCCAAATCGTGATAGTTGGCCAACGAGAGGAAAGCCCTCACGGTGGTGTGGCTTGCCACCGGAGCGAACAGCTCATCGTAGTCGATTCCTGGTCGCTGCGAGAAACCCTGCGCCACGAGCCTCGCCTTGAGGCGGACCTGTGTATCCCCTGGTCCCGGTCGCTTCACGTCATACACCCACTTGCTGCCCACCGTATGAGCACCTGGGGGAGCTCTGGTGTAGGAGAAACACTTGTGATCCCACAGCGATTTATTCTCCTCCTGCATGGCTGCCCACCAGCCCTCCCTATAGGGATTATCTGGACTTAGGGCAGCCTCCATAGACTGAGGTATCAGGTCTTCCGGCTTCACACCTTCAGGGAGCTCGGAGAGGTCAACCATGTTGCGACCATGGGACATGACGGTAGGAAAAGTCGAGAAATCGATCCCCCCGGTGCGGGCTGGTCGTGACCGGGAGGTGTATGCGAACACTGTGGGTTGCGAGGGGGAAAACGTCACAGAGCGCTTAACTGACGTGACAGTCTCGAGCTGTGACTGATCATGCGACAGTTCGGATCGTGCAGCGTAGGACGAGGGATTGTCGAGTTGCGGGGGCCTGCGCACACGTGGGTGTGCCGCACGGCTGTCAGGGTGCGACTGAGGCAAGGAGCCGACAGGGGCAGGCAGAAGCACCTCAGGAGCATCCATCTCGTCACCTTCCTCGTCAGCGACCCCATGCACCGCATCCGCAGGCTCGTCGAGGACAGGGCCAGGGGCGTCCGGAGTCGCGAGGGGGCCAACGGCCTCTTCCCCCCCCTCGAGCTGCTCCAGATGCCCCGTGATGGCACTATCCGCCATGATAGCGCCCCCCGCCGGCACGCATGCCGGGCCAAGTGAGGGGAAGGGTGACTCCACGAACTGCGGCGGGCCTTGGGTGGTATCGGCAGAAGCCGTCGGAGGCGCGGACGAGAGTAGGAGGGAGCCGTCAGGCTGAGGATCCGCGGCCTCCGAGGGGGACGGGAGTAAATCAATCGAAGCCTGCCCCTCTTCCACACCCAGGCCGCGCACGCCAGCCGGGGCCGAGGGGACAGGGGGGGCACTATCCTGAATGTGAAAATCACACGTCGTTAGTACACGTCCCTCGACCAGCGCACAGATGTTATTGGAATTCAGCACCCCAGCCACGCCGAGGTACTTGCCAGCCATGCTTTTGGGGGACAATTTCGTGCGCTTGCTATCTGGCACGTGCACACGGACGTCGCACCCCCATGGGTGAAACTGAGAAACAGAAGGGGCAATGCCTGTGAACGCATGGTACGGCACACGTTTGGTGGGAGAGTAGAGCACACAGTTGCGAATATGGTTGGCATGCAATATCGCATACCCCCACAGGGAGGTAGGCAGGCCAGACTCACTCAGCATGGTTCGAGCTCTCTCGATCAGGGTGCGATTTAGACTTTCAGCCATGCCGTTTTGTTCAGGGGTATACCCTGCAGTCTCCTCGTGCCAGATGCCTAGCTTCCCAAATTCTGCCACTAGGGCCCCATTAACATATTCCCGACCCTGATCCGTGTGAATGCGCTTGATGGGCTGCCCGCCCTGAGTGGCCAGCTCTCGGAGCATGCTAGGCAAGGCAGCATGCACCTGGTCCTTAGAATGCAGCAAGCGTACTAGCGAGAAGCCCGAGAACTCTTCCAGTTTAGTCAGAACATAACGTTCCTTGGAGATAGTGGGGGAGTTAAGCAGGACCATGAGATCTGAGTGCACCCTGAAGTTGACGTGGGGTGTCTTCTCGCTCAGCATAGGATGGACAGACCGGTGCATCTTTCCGTCAAGACAGGGGGTACATGACTCAGTATCACGGGCCGAAAGAAATTCCACGGGAGTAACTGGGCAATCACCCAGCATGCCCTTTCGCTGCATGTCCGCGAGAGTACCCAGGCCCGTGTGCCCTAACTTACGGTGCCAACGCATGGCCACAGACTCACGGACTGCCACTGATGCCGCTTGCAGACGAGGCACATCCAGGAGATACATGTTATCGCGTACAGTGGCCGTGGCAACAAGCTCCCCTCCCTGTGCAACCTCGAAGACTGACGAATGTTTGTCAATTCCAAGGGAATGGCCAGTGGCTGTGAGCGCGTGGACCGACAGCAGATTTGAAACAAGCGAGGGCACATACAAGACATCACGCAGGTGCAGCATTCCATGAGTGGTTTTACGCTGCACTTGCCCTTTTCCAAGAGCACGCTCACACGTCCCATTCCCGAAATTAACAGGTGTCGGTTCCGAAAATCTGACATAATTTGTCAGGCTATGCCTCTCGCGAGTCATGCTGTCAGTTGCCCCGCTATCCAAGACCCATTCACTGCTGCTCAAGACACGGGAGGATGAGTACATGCCTTGTCGGGCTCTGGGGTAGCCAGGGGCAAACGTTCCAGGCTGGGGGTGTTGCTCCATTAGCTTGACGGCGCAGAACGAAGCGATATGCCCCATGTGCCCGCAGAAATGGCATGTGCGGCCTTCTGGAGTGGATGTGGAGGCTTCTGGGTTGCGATCCCTCTGGTGGCGGACAGGGGAGGTGCTCCTGTCGCGGCGGTTCCCACGACGCCCCGCTCTCTCAGCCGCCAGCGCCCTCGCAGGGCGTGCAGGGGCAGCCTAGTCACTCTCCAGAGCATAGAGAGCTAGTCGCAGGGTGTCAGCAGTATAGGTGTGCGCATTGAGACGCAGGTGAGGGCGGCCCGCATCGAAGCGTGCACACAGACCCCTGATGAGCTGGTTCACCAGAGTGGCCACAGGCACTCCAGCCTCAATCGAAATGAGCTGCTCATTCAGCTCAAGAGCGCGATCGACATAAGCGTCAGCACTTTCGTCGTCGCGCTGTCGAAGTGCAAAAAGTTGCTCCTGTATTTGCACCTGCTGCGGGCGCAGATAGTCCCGATGGCGCTGTTCCAGGAGAGTCCACATGGCAAAGGCAGAGGGCGCATTATCGATAACACGTGCTGCAGCATCATCAACATTCATAACGATGTAAGCTTTTGCAGTCTCGTCACCTTCCTGGTCTGCTGGAACGGGCTGTGCAGCAGGGGCATGGTGTCAAGTAGCGGCGCAGGTTCTTGGTGGTAGCGAAGGCCAGCATTTTCTTGCTCCATCTTGGCCAATTTCGCGAAGTAAGTAGAAATCCAGGCCCATGTCTGGCGGTAGCTCCTCCGCGGTCGTCCATATTAGGCACTCGGCGGTGAGCTCGGAAGTGTCGTATCCAAATGAAAGTACGGGATAACACGTTTGGCGCAGCGGAACGTGCTGGACCCATAACCTGTTAAGATTTAGTGACAACTTACAGATTATTGACAGTACAGAGAATATAAGCCAAGGACTCTGGTGGAGGATGCCAGAGTATTCCATCTCCAGTGGGGAAGGTAGAAGGATCTGGGGTCACTGGAGACACTACTTAGGACAGATCTAGATAGACGTGAGACTGCTAGTCTCACGTGGACATATAGTTATCTAGCTAGGTACCCACAGAATGAAGGAGTACTTATTCCTTGTACTCCAACAATAATGATGACCAACGCATCATTATGGTTGGAGGGGTACAAGTGAGCAGTTGACAGCTACGGGTGTCAAGTGGGGTGTTCCCGATTTTCTCGGACACGTCAAGAGTCAAGTTCTGAGTACGTTAACCACCACGCAAGCAGCTTGGGTGGAACTTCAAGCACTTATGTGGATTTGACGGATTGCGTAGCGCTGAGTACGAAAATTCACAAGTTATATCAGCAAGTGTTCGACGACAGCTCTTTAGAGATAGAGCCAGTATCCCGTTTGCAGTGCATCCGGAAAGTGCATGAGATCATCAGTAACATGCATGTAAAAGATAAACTGACCTCTCCAGTTGCAAAAGTGTGGAGGAATTTCACGGATTTCCAATCCACAGCGTTGTTTCTGCAGTGTGTGAATCAACGTTTGCACACGGCACAGGCGGCAGTTGCCTTGTCCAACGAGTTTATACGTGTAGTCTGCATTCGGAGTGTTTGGTAATCGAGCTTCGAGACAGCGCAGGTACCAGCATGCACGCGTGATCGTGTGGAACCGTTCTCACGGGTGAAACGGACCGGTCGCTAAAAAGCTAAATCACACGTTTGAAGTAGCTTTGCATTGTCGTGCTCACGTTTCAGGAGCTTGAGGAAGGGTTGCATTTAGCCCATCTATCGATCCAGCACTCGACTCGAGAAGTTTACTGACTTCGCTTTAAAGATATGCGCACGTGGACGGGGGGGAGGGAGCTGGAAAAGGTAGGGCTCGTGAGCACGCGCGGTGTAGTCACAGCACGTGTTTTTTTGCTCCAGGGGGTCGTTAAGAAGTGCGATGTCATCAGAGATGAGCTCCACCCCGTCCAGTCAAGAGGCGTTGTCGGTCAGTGCACGTAGTATCACCGAAGGATGGCACAAGTACAAAGTATCGCTGGTCCCTTTGGAACGCGACGATGCGGCTAGGATTTCGAGGACGAGGAACATGTTTGGCAGTAGCGCACGTAGGCGCCTAGTGTTCGATGATGAGCACACAAGTGTGTATGAACGATTCTGTTCCCCGATGGTCACAAGTACTACAACGTCATCACAGTTCTCCGGGTGATTTTTAATACATGTGTGTGCATCGTTCGGCAAATCATGTGAACGTTGCCTCGTTTCGTTGCATCAAGATGTAAATGGTTTTCGCGCATGCGTATCGGTCCACAATTTCTGGCAATTAAAGCGACTGAAGCATTCAATTGAGTCAAATGAAAGCAATGGAAGCATTCAATTGAGTAACCAGCCCGGCATTTGAGTCAAATGAAAGCAATGGAAGCATTCAATTGAGCGACTAGCTCAGCATTTGAGTCAAGTGAAAGCAATGGAAGCATTCAATTGAGCGACTAGCTCAGCAATTGAGTCAAGTGAAAGCAATGGAAAGCATTCAATTGAGCGACTAGCTCGGCAATTGAGTCAAATGAAAGCAATGGATGCATTCAATTGAGCGACTAGCTCGGCAATTGAGTCAAATGAAAGCAATGGATGCATTCAATTGAGCGACTAGCTCGGCAATTGAGTCAAATGAAAGCAATGGATGCATTCAATTGAGCAACTAGCTCGGCAATTGAGTCAAATGAAAGCAATGGATGCATTCAATTGAGCAACTAGCTCGGCAATTGAGTCAAATGAAAGCAATGGATGCATTCAATCGAGCAACTAGCTCAGCAATTGAGTCAAATGAAAGCAATGGATGCATTCAATTGAGCAACTAGCTCGGCAATTGAGTCAAATGAAAGCAATGGATGCATTCAATCGAGCAACTAGCTCAGCAATTGAGTCAAATGAAAGCAATGGATGCATTCAATTGAGCAACTAGCTCGGCAATTGAGTCAAATGAAAGCAATGGATGCATTCAATCGAGCAACTAGCTCAGCAATTGAGCAACCAGCTCAGCAATTGAGTCAAATGAAAGCAATGGACGCATTCAATTGAGCAACTAGCTCGGGTAAAAATCCGAGCAAGTGTGAGCTAGCTGATTTAAATATGTTGCTATTGTTATAATTGAACAGTCAGACATGCTGATTCAAACCGGGAAGAAAGTCACGCTCGACGATGAACAAATTGTCAAGTTCTTCTCGAAGCACGCGGGCAACACCAGTCTGCAGCAGGGCTTCGAGGAACTGGGGAGGTCGTATTGTAAGGCCATGTCGCTCGCGATGGAGCGCTTCGAGAGCGACGCAGACAAAGAGCGGCAAGAGGGCGCTGTCCTCGCGTACCTGCGAGCCATGGAGGATCGCGCGGATGAACGTGCTGTCGGCGTCGCCAAGGACCTGGAGACCGGTATGCGAGCCCGCCACGAAAGCCTGACTGATTCGGTCAAACGGGTCGAGCGTGGAGTCGAGTCGCTGCCTGCCCAGATCAACGGCCAGCTGCTGACGTTGGTATCCACGCTCGAGAACGCGGTCAGGGGGTCGATGGAGAAGCTCAACGTGGGAGACATGGTCAAGGACGTCAGCTCGTCCGTACGCGAGGCCATGGGTGCGGAACTGGAGCGGGTGCGGGATGGCCAAGCGGTCACGCACGCAGCCATCGAAGCCATGGAGAAGCGTGTCAGGGACATGGTACAGACGAAAGTCGCGGACCCGTTCGCACAAAGGGTCGAGCGCCTGCAAGACGTCATGAGGTCGCTGCCGCACGAGGTCGTCACGCTGTGGTCGTCGTCATCCAGCGAACACGAATCTAGGGAGAGGATGCACGACAGGCTGGAGGAGGTCAGGCGCAAGCTGGACGAGGGGATGGGCTTCCACAAGTCGCAGCTGGGGGATATACTGGCGTGTGTCGAGGGGGTGACGGGAGCCATCGACGGCGTTGCCAAGGATGTGGATCGAGTCCAGAAGGATGGGCGCGAGGGGATGGAGAGCCACGTATTGACGCTACCCGTCATGATCAAGGCGGTGCTCTGTGATACCATAAAACACCTGGAGCAGCAGACGGCGGCGTGCGCCAATGCCGTGGACGCGGTGGCCAAGGACGTCGAACATGTCAAGCAGGTGGGACGCGAGGGGATGGCGAGCCATGCGAAGACGCTGCCGGTAATGATCAAGGGCATATTGTGTGACACGCTGAAGCACCTGGAGCAACAGACGGCGGCGTGCGTCGGGGCCGTCAAGCTGGGGCAGGAGTTCGCCGCGCGCATGCACCAGGCGGCCGAGCTGAGGCTCGGGAACCTGGAGAGGGACGTCGCGTCGACGGAAGGTGGGCTGGCAAGGATAGCGAGCAACGAGGAGGCGGTCCTAGCCAAGCTGGAGGCGCTCAACGCGCACTGGGAACAGACGAGGTGCGATGTTCTGGTGGGGGCGGCGAGGGTGAGTGGAAACACACACAAAGGTAAAGAGGGTGAGAACAGGCTGCTGGATGGATTGTCGGATCGCCTGACGGCCCGACAGGGTTACGACGTCAAGCTGGTGAACGGAGTCGCACACCAATGTGACATTTCGATCACGAGGATGGGTCATCCAGAGATCAGGGTGGAAAGCAAGGCGCACGGGAGCGACACGGGCGAGAAGGTGCGGCAGAAAGAGGT
>NW_028323431.1:0-49748 GCF_984573655.1 Nuphar pumila | reverse complement strand
GCTTCCTGTGAAATGATGGCATCAAATCGGTGGCAAACCTGAGTTCTGGTATACATTGATGAACTTGAATGGAAATTGATCTGTTATTGTATGAATTGGTTGCTTATGATAGCAAAAACAATCTTTGCACAAAGGTGTGCAGCTATCTCTGCCTGACATGCAATCTGCACTTATACAGAACCGTATTAGCGGCTGAAATAGCACTGTAACACAGAATCGTAACAGCGGCTGAAATAGCACCCCACAAAAGCACGCACTAGACATTTAGGTCTATGAAGGGTTGGTGAGGGAGTGGACACCTGCTTAAAGGCCTTGCACAGCACCTCCTTGTCCTCTGCACCGGCAGCAAGGTCGATGGTTTCCAGGCGTTGCAGCACAGCCTCTACCGCGAACTTCCACACCTCGACTGTAGCGCTCGCATTCACCACGGATTGTTCAGCAGCGCAAACGCCTGTCAGACTTCCGCAGCCCTCTACATCGTCTTCAATACCCAAAAACTCAGAAGAAACCCAGTTGGTATTCCCAACCGATCTCCTCTGTCTTGCGAGATTGCTACGCTCGGCTAGCTCGTCTCCGCACGTGGAGGGCTGCCCCTTTCCAGAGACCTCATATTGTCGTGTGTGCTTCAGTTTGGCACAGCTTGGTAGTTCCCGGCTGCGTCCACCACGGATGCCTGCTTCCCTTGCAGATGCGCTGCGATTGATTGCTTCAGGCAAGATGTGCGGTGCACACGCTGCGGATTGTCTGGCTGAGCTGTGTGGTGAAAGGTGTTCTGTGGCGGGGCGTTGAAGCCCAATCTCCTCGGATGTTGAGACGAGTGCGCCTGTCTGCTGTGTTCCAAGGAGCTCACAGCCCTCGCAGGCGCCCCACGACTGCCGGGGGGCGTGATTTCTTGTGTCCTGGGGGGTGCGCCTTTGGTGAGCGCGGTTGCTGGGGAGGCTGGGATTGTTCCAGCTGTTTGCGTGTGGTGGCGTCCGATTGAGGATAGGGGCCGCGACAGCGAGCGGCCATGCTCGGAAATCAGGGGTTCTAGTGGAGGCAGGCTCAGCCTGGGTGCTGTTGCGCTACCATGGCTGCTTCCTGTGTGTGGAAGCGGATGATTGTGAGTGAATAGCGAAAGCTTGGTTGATGCAACATGAAATCCAAGATAATGCTGCGCGTTGCCATCATGAAACCCAAAGCAAGACAGGTAAATCAAGATTTGCTACCAATTCATAAACTTCCCTTAGCGACCATGAGGGCCCACACCTATTTGCTGATGATCACCAAGCATGTCCCGGTGCATTCAAGGCCATCACGCCCGAACTTGCACTGTGTCAATACAAACGTTGAAAACACAGAAGCATCAGCTCGCCCAAGTTGCGCCGTGCAGTAAGTCGTTGTTACATGATGAATGAGCCGAATGCTTGACACACTGGCTATTGCGGCAATACGCGCTCAACTGGACGAGCCACGCTTGCAGACTCTGTCAGCAATCTCCATGATACGCACTCGGTAAAGGTGTGCTTGGACGTGAAGAACTGTCTTCGAGATAGAACCGCCGCTGGGCATCCAGGGGCGTGCATGGCCGCGTTGGGTTCGCCAGCGATGCCCTGGCATTTGCGATGATGCTCACCGCAGAATTAGCAGTCGGTTCGCTGATTACAGACGCATCTTCACTCTGAATCAACCTCTTAGAACGTGAACGCTCTTGCAGCACCGCAAATGACATTTCTTTAGAATCACCAATTGTCAGTAGGGTACAACTCGCGGTACTGCCACGCCTTGTACAAGACTGAAATGTCGGCCTAGAAGTAGCATGGAACTCTGCGCGTGTTCAAAAATTTTAATCATGCTTGTCATTTTTTTCACATCAGAATCACTGGGATACTTGCGTGCGAAATGCCTTTTGAGGACGTCAGGGCTTGGTTCCTCAACATTCATGGTTGTGAGGACAGTCGCGCAAGTGCATCATCACACACGCAGTACAGGACTGCAGTACACATGTTCTTTTGCATTCCTCTGTCGCTGACGATGACTTTGGAAGATGTCCTATCCAAAGTCTTGGAGAGCCTGTGCACAATCTGCATGACTGTGTCACCCTATCACGGTATACTCTGATTGTCACTCAAATATTGCAGTGCTGTGAACGCTGTGACAAGCCCTAACCCGTCATATGCAACTTCATACAGCGAGTGGATTACACAATACCGTCAGTTGGGGCTTTCAGCAGGGCTGACTCTGCCATGCGCACACGTACTAAAAGCACATCATACTCGTCTTGTGAATGCCCAAGTGCCGAAGCAGACTTCGATGACAACCATGGACCTAGCTTCGTGCAGATAAAGAGCTTTAGGCCGCCCTTGAGGGTACTAAGGGATGCTTGTGCACTGACGCGAAGGAAAATCTCCTTCAAAGTCTTCTCGCCGGCCACCAGCCGCAGCATATGCTGCAAACAGATCCGCCAGAAAAGAGTCCCTTTTGCTGGCATCTCCGCAAAGTCCACAACCTTCAGCATGGACAGTGGAAGCGTCTGCACCACAAACACCAGTCATTACAATCTGTATGATGCCTGTCTCACCTGTTGTCAATGCCGGGCTTTTTACTCTCGGTTCCCTCGACCATAAGTCGAGCCAGGAGTCCCACCATGGATGGGACACGAAGCCCACTTATGAATGCATTTGTCATATCATATCTTATCATGGTCTCACTCATACAGATGGTTTGCATTCCTCCTTCCCTGGCTGAAATGCAAAGGATGATTGAGGACTGCTCACGCTACAAGAGCACAACTTTTCTCTGTATCGGACATGTTCGAAACCCAGACGTATCTACACGCTTGCGACCGTAGTAGCGTCCTCCTGTGGGGGATTCTGCACCCCTCCATTAAGGCACAAGTACGCCAGTCCAAAACAGGCGCGATGACAACGGGAGAGATCAGCTCTGGCTGTCTCGCCCGTTGTCAAATCCGCCTGAGTTGGGCTGGCGTACCTGTGTTGTTGTTGTGTACAAGCCTGCGACCCGTCAACACGGTGCAGAGTTCCATGCAAACAAGATAAGCAAGAGAAGGTGGCCAAGAAAGAAGCCAGCGGCGCGTACTTGTGTAGACAAGACGAGAGCGAGGAAGTGTGCCAAGTTGGTCAGCTGCCGACATCCAGTTCGTGCAGGGCCTTGATTTTATCCCAGATGGAGTACTGCAGCGTCATCTGTGCGCCTTGCTGGCGCTGGCCACTTTCATGGCGACGTGTGCATAATAAGGGTTCCAGCTAGCCTCTTGCAGGCAGCAGTCCAAGATGACCTACGTACGATGTCGCGCTCTGCGTCACCCTTGAGCGGCAGATGCATGAGACGCTCAAATGCGTCCATCTGCGTCGCAAGCCATCGTGACATCAATGGTGGTGTTTACCATGATACCGGCACCATTAAGTAAGCGCAAACAAACGAATCTCTTTTCATTCCGCTTCAAAGCTGCCTTGGATATCTATCATCTGGACCAGATATGCCAGTTGCTTCCTCGCAATTTGCGGTGTCACAATGTCAGGCAGTGCACTAAAGCACGGCAGTGTTTCGCCAGGCAGAATGACTGTTGGGTTCCAGACGCCTGCAAATACTTGAATTTTGGGGATCAAGATGGGGTCAAACCACTTTCTGACGAAACACTGCAGCACAGACTGAATAGGAGCACCAATCTTACACTCACGAGTCTACATCATGGCCCACTATTTCTGGAACGGCAGTTCACAGTCCTTTGGACAGTTACTCCGCCCCGAACTGCTGCTCACAAGGGCCAAGACCCAGGAAACCAAAGAGACCAAAGAGTGCATCGGTACATCACATCGTTGCCTCTACACAGGCTGACGCTGACTTCGCAAAGCGAGCTGGAGACAAATCAATCCATGTACACCACTTCCCAGGCGGACGCAGTTATATACTGCATAGATCAATTATCAGGCACCAAGGCCCTTTTCAGATAGGTCTAATGGTTCGGATATCACACAGTTATCACGAAGGTGTCGGCATCCGTAGTGCTGGCCTGATAAGCATCCAAACATCGTTATGGTAAGGATAGGCAGGAAATCGTGCAAGCAGAAGACGGTTGATCTGCAAAGATGTGAAGAGAAGTGGGCGCGCACATAGTCGTCTGCGGCCATGAGCACACAAAAGACGGCGCGGCGCGTGTCCGTGTTCATGCGCTGTGATGCTGCCAGTTTGAGTAGCTTGGCCTCTTCGGATCTGCTTCCGGGCAACGCCGCTGCAACGACCACTGCCGCCTTTTCGTCCGCTTGTGGAAGCCACCACATCCCCCTCTGCATGTTTACGCAGTCCGTCAAGCGACGAATATCTTCCAGTTCATTATGCCAAAACCATGACAGAGTTTCTCATGTTCCTAATGGCGCATGATTAACCAATTCCTAACCTGGAATAGCCAGCATGCTATCAAGTCGGCTTGGAAACCATTTATCAAAAAGGAGATATGTCTTCTCAAGTGACTTCTGATTGAGTATTACAAAGCCAGCAACTCATCACATTTCAGACAAACAGGGCAGGTAGCGATGATATCGAGGCACACTCGTGATGATAATGCTAATAAATCCTCAGTGTCTTTGTTGCTTGTTGACTATTTCCTGCCATTATTTATGTGATGTAATGACGTATCCTTGTATAATGCTACCGGATGGCCTGAGGACCAGTTTCTCGCTTATCTATGTGATCTAATGATGTAACTTTTATCACATTACCGCATCCAAACGGACATTGGTCCTCGTATCTGGGGCTTTTGGCTCAACGCACTAATGATATGAGCAGGGATCAGGTTGCCACGCACCTTGTCACAATTTATGAGCTTGCTCCAAGTCAAATTGTCCAGGGCTACTTCCTCCACACCGCAAGAGCGCACAAGTTTGGCAAGGTCTTGAGGAAGGGCAGCAGCTCGCCCGCCTCGCGCTTCGTTGTTGTGAGTCTTCTTGTTGTTCTTGATGTCCACCACCATGTCGAGCATCAAACGCGCTCGCTGGGTCAGTGCACCTGAACAGGGTCCCCCCATGTGTAAAACAAATCGAGTCCCATCACCCTGGACATGATTAAGCGACTGCTTTTACCAATGACATCACTTTTGCACCTCTTTGCACCTGAATTCAGTCACTCAGTCGATGCTCAAAGGAGCGCAGATTTCTAGCACACCAACCTGCTCCAAGCATCAATGGAGCATTAATTTGATGCTTCGGCTCGATTTGCAGATGCGGCTCCCTCGTCTTGCCATCGAGTGGCAATGGTAAAACCAAATGTAGCAATCAGAAGAATGTGTCGACGATGTGATTCACGCATATGGCTAAGACATACCATCCTTGCCTAGCTCTGCAGCTTTTGCATGCACTGAAAGCACAAATTCCTTCATCCCAGCGGCGTCCTCGGACCGCAAGGCCAGGCCCACGACGTTGAGGATCGTGAGCATGAGAGACACGTCTCCTTCCGTAAAGCTGTCCTTCAGCACCTCCAATAAGCTGTACACAATGCTGCTTCCTGCACGGGAAGAAAGCACTGGACCTGGAATAACAACTTGTTGAACTAACAACACAGGCCATTCGCAACATGTCAGGCCAACAAACCGGCCTCAGACCGAAGCATCAAATCCCAGAATATTGGAAATCGACGATCTCTGTTAGCAGACCATCCCTGTAAGGAGGGTATGCGTGTGAGGAAGGAGATTGTAAACGCTGCAAGAAGATGCACCACGAGAGCAGTCCGAAGCTATGCAAAAGGCAGAACTGGCAAAGACTGCTTGTTGGAGACACACACTTACACACTTTCACATGCACACAAACGTGCGGCACAGGGTGTGCGTGCATTCAGAAAGGAGGTTGCCCTCTGCGGCACTCGTACCTACAAGCTTGCACATGTGAAGGTAGCAGATCACGCGTGCCAGGTTGGAGCTGGCGATCGAATCGTCGTTCTTTCGAGCGCGCTCGAGGGCTAGTGCAACGGCAAGCAGGAACTTTGCAGGAAGGTCCTGAGCGCGCGCTTGTGCAGATACTATGGCCACCAGTGATGCGGCTACAGATGCGTATTGGTCAGCAGCCCTGGGGCCATCTTCCACTGCCTGCACGGCAGGACATTTAATAAAGGCACCCTTGTCCTATGTAGCTCTTCGCTTGTAGTTGACTGGATGATTCCCAAGTAGTTCTTGAGTTGCCGATGTCCATGTGGATGCCGTTGTGTTGTACAAAGATAGATCATCATCATCGCCATCATGTAACCACACCAACGTATCATGTGGACATTGACGACTTCAGGTGGCCTTGGGAATCAAACAACGCTTCTGCTGACTACTGCTCATGCGGTGGACTTCTTTGCCAAACAAGCACATGTGCAACCTAGTTTTCAGAAACACTATCAGTGTTTCTGACCTTCAAACACAGGTGAGGGTATGGAAACCTAGTTGGGTCCTGGTTGTCTTGCATTGGAGACTAAACTCTGATAGCGCTAGCTCCAAAACAATTCGTGTAAGGTTGTCACTGGCGGATGCACTTTGCGTGGGTCCTGTCTGAGCTGAAGAAGGTTGTGCCAGATGCGGCAGTAGCAGCAACTGCTAGCAAGCAGTCTGGCTTGTGAAAGCGCATGTGCCAGATTGGCTTGCACTCTGGGTTGCCCGAAATCAGCTAATCACCACTTGCGCAAATAACATCATGTATCAGAGATACCGTGACGAAACATTCCGCTGCAAAATGGAAATCAGGAGATTTTCCGTGCTTTATATAGTGTACGACTTGCATGTTCAAGTCGATTCGACCAGCACCTGAAGGATGGTGTCAACGATGGCAGCTATGACGATGTGGCGTGGCGCTTGGTGCATGAGGTCACTGACTTCCGCCGCGATATGCTGAATGTTGGCCAGCGCCACACGGTTGACGAGGCTTTTGACGCGACGCTTGACAGCCAGCTGCTCTGCGGACTCCTCCCTCAGGGCCAGGGCCATGAACAGCTGAGCCCCCATCCACCACAGCTGCTTTCCGCAACGCCGGCGGCACATAGCGCGCTCCTGAGCTGCTTCCCAGATTGCTCCCTCGCTCTGCCTTGGTCGGCATGCGCTCCCCGTCGCCGTCATCATCGCTTGGAACGCTGCCATCCGTATCGTCATCTCCACCGTCCTCCGACCCAGCGAAGGCCAGCTCTTCACTGCTTGCCGCCCCATTGCCTCCGCCATCATTGTCAACTTCATCATCATCTGCGCCTTGCAAGTTCTCGGAATCAGACATGCCTGATTCAAACGTGCCAGAGTCACTATCGACGTCCTCCACGCCCTCGATCGGCTCCGTGACTTGGTTTGGCCGCACCGTGTGCTCCGTCCCAACGCGACTGTGGCCTTTAGCCTTCCCTGCAAGCTGCCCCACCTCTTCGTCCTCGTCCTCGCCATCCAGCCCTTCATCACCGCTGTCCCCGTCATCATCTCCGTTCCCATTTGCCGCAGCGCCGCCTAGCTGGGGGTGCATCAGTCGAGGAAGGTCCTCCCAACTCTGAAGGTAGGAGATCATCCAGCCATCATCAATCATGCCACGAGATGTTTTTCCCTGCGGACACACCATATTAGGTCACCTCAGAGTGCATTGCTCGAGCCGCGTACCAGGTGCTGCGCCTCAACCTACTGTTGGACACGATGCTTCTCAAACAGCAGCTCCTGTCTCAGTGATGTGTCGTGCGCACGATGTCTGTCAAAGCGTCTCTTGGAGAGTGGGGTCTATATAGCAGAAAGGGCGGGCCCGCAGGGGCCTGGCGTTGTTCCCACGTCATTTCCTGGCCCTTTGATTCCTAGCATTCGCCGCCGAAGATGTCGCAATGTTGCACACCGCTGGTTGCATTCATCATGTTGTACCCATGCTATCGCTGTCATGGTGCATCCACACGTCATGGTGCTGCGTCAGAGCACCTTCCAATGCTTTCTGTCATCGCAAGTTCCTCTTGGCAGTGAGCACGGCAACACAACATCACACACCTTCTTGAGCTTGAGCTTTTTGGCCAGGGCGGCCTGAAACCGCAAATCCTGCTCGATGTCCTCAAACAGCCGTTGGGCGCGAGGGTCAACTGGCGTCGCGGTTTCCTTGCGCTTCTCGCTGCCAGCCTTCCCTACATGCTTGGCTGTTTCCCCAACGAATCTCCCTGCGCCCTGGCTACTGATGGGTCCTTGTGTCTATCCGTCCCCCCTGATGTGTTGTTTTTCGCGTCTGTTGTATTCATCATCGCCAAGCCCCTGTCGACCTTCCTCTTCTTGAAACCCTGCAGGCCATTTATTCGCTCATTGCCATCACCATGGAGCTGTTTTCAAGATGGCAACAAATGTGGCCATAAATTTGCAATTTACGACATCGTTGTCCATGAATATCGCATCGAGGCGTGGCATCTTATAGTTCAAGGGTTTCTTTGGGGTCGTGGATCTCCTAAATGCCTGTCAGTGTCGCCTCCTGCCAGGAATGCGTGAAAAGGTTCTTGCAGGCACAGGCTACAAACCCTATGCCACAAGAACGCAAGATGTCCACACTGCATGATAAAGACCTGAAAATACATGCATATTACACTTAATTGGTTCCCCCTGCTTCCTGGTTTGTCCAGACATAACACAGAGGTTCTCTACGCTGGGCCTGAATGACGATTCGTCTTCAGTCTGGCCGTCGCCTTGACGTACATAGCGCAACCGTCCGTATGAGCGTGTCCTTACAACACCAGGTGTTTCTGCTTTCAGCTCAATCTGACGTGAACACATCGATATGGCCAAGCCCCATGCTTCCGCTCTCCTACACATCGACGTACGCTGTACGCACGCGGATGTCAGGCGGGCAAAGGCTTTCGACCACGACTTCCCTTACTTATAGCATGTTTATGGCACCTTGCAAAGTGTACAAGATCAGACATTGCACACGCGATGTCCTGAAAGATACATCAAGACCGCTGCACACATCGCACATGTTCCTACACTAGAAACTACGGGTCCAATTTCAGCACGGTATTTTAAGCCATGGCAAGAATTCGCACATTTAATCGTCCTCCGCTGCGTTCATGTGCACTGTTCCGCACCCCGTTTGATGTCGGAAACTCCCCCGACTCAAGGCCAAGCTCCCGCTGCAGCTTGCCAGGTAAAGAGGGGCCATGTGAGCGTTTCTTGCCACTAAATACCGTTCGATGATCACCACCCTTGCCACCGTTACGCTCTCCGCTGGCTCCACCACGGTTGCTTCTGTGGTGTACTCCACCCCTACCAACTCCACGCCCACGTTCGCTCATACCTACCAGGAGGAAGGGTTACGCAAACAGAAAAACCCAAAAATACGTTTACATATATCTGCTCACACTGTCCCAGGGCAAGCAGGTGCATATGTCCTGACGGCCATCGCCAGTCGAAGCAGTCTACACAAGAAACACAAACTCGCCCTCACAAGTCACGCGGCAAAGGCAGCTTAGGGTAAGGATATTTAAGGGTAAGGATATGTAAGGAGTTGTATGTGTGTTCGAACAGGTGCGTGTTGCTATGCGCGATTAATCATCCAATTGACGTGCGGCCTGCCCGCTGGGGAGCCCGCAAAGAATCGTGGCGTCACGATACCTCTTGTGGCGCCACGAGTGATATCCCCCTAAGATTTGGATTTGGGTACCAGGTCATCCGAGACATCTGACTCCGCGATCTGACAAGTGACACGCCTCCACAAGGCCGTGGAGTCATGCTCATGACACAGCATGCGTGTACTTACAGCGCAGCAAATATCCATACCCACTTACGAGGCAACCCATCGCCATGAAAGGCGAAGACGAAGTCAGACTCCGCTCTGTCGTTGTAAGCGTTCTTTCGCTCAAATCCGTCGACGTATTGACTCTATGATGCCTTCCACGCAAGCTCAGACTGATACTACCCTGCTGTGACCAAACAGCGTTCAAAGCAATAAAGCAGTCTGTTTGAACACGATTGTCACGGTGGACTTTTCCAACGTTGAGTTCGGTTTGGCCGACGTCCACGGTGACAGTCGTGTTCAACAAAGCCGTGAGTATGTTTTTGTGAGAAGCATGGATGAGCTCGTCATCAACTATCTACTCAGACTCGGCACGGCCTGTGTAGTGAATAAATGCGGTGATACGCCGTCGCTAGTGCCTCGGTGTCGGCCCGTGTAAAGTGGCAGTGGTCCGCTGTCGGGAGCTCATGTCTTGCCAGGATGAGGCTACTTGGCAAATTCGAGAACGGTCTTGCATTGCAGCCTAGATACAGTGCTCAGATCTGGCATATATATGCCAACCTGCGTAATCCAACTTGCATAAATTATTGATGAGCATAAACAAATCGGCTACGGCCTGCCGGCACGTGCATCACGTGACAGGCGTCTTCGCACAGAACAACATGCAGAACGGAGGGATGGCAGCATGCCATTCCACACACAAGGAATTTCAAGATTTTTTGAGCATTATGGATGCGGGTGGGTGGCGAATCACCAGAATTTGTGAAGACTAGGCAGGGCTGACCGTCATGATGCTGGAAATCTAGTGAGCGTGATGGGCACTTTGTTACGTGGCGAAGCACGTGCCACGGAAAAAGAGCACAGTCTGCCACACATGTCAGACATCGTGCGCTTTCGCAACACTCGCTGTGACAGGGCTGGATTGTCGTTTAACAGTGGTCCCTTAACAATAATGTAAACTTTGCAGCATGTTCGCGTTGGGGTTTTCCAACAGCACTGAGAGTGAACCGCTCTTATTCTGAACGTATTTGAACATGCATAGTGATCCACCCCATGCTGAGTGTCCATCCTTCTTCTCATTTCGCTCGAAATTTTTCAGCTACTCGACACCTTGATGCGGCACAGGTGCTCCTTTTCTTGCCTCAGCCGTCGCATGCACCCACAGCTGAATGCCCTTGCCTGACCTTGATGCTTGAGCCATTGCATCAACGCAGCCCCGTTAACTTATCCGAAGAGTCTGTATGACGTGTCTGCAGCATTTGATACCGCTCGTCACAGCGACGTGATGTGATGTACGGATGGTAGTGATCTCCGTGGTGTTCATAGACATGCAACCTCCCATCCATACGGCAAAGTTGCTTGACAAATAAAAATTATAGTGCTTAATGTATCGTGCCGTTCTTTGTGTTCCACTTTTTCGGTCGACTGTGAGCCACGCACTGAACACATGGAGAGGGTCGTTGGCTACGCCACATCGAGAGTGTGCCTTTTTTCTGGACAACGTATCAGCATTTGCACTGTATGTTGTTTCATGGAATGAAATGGAGGCAAATTCTTTTACACGCATGCAGGCCTGGAGAAGATCGTAAGCATCAGCAAACTTGTGGGAGGGCTTCTCAACAGAACCAGCAACGATACACCCAGTGCGGTGAGTCATGCCACCACCCGCCATAGCTTTGGCAGTGTGCGACTCCAGTCGCAGTGGCTGGCCAATTGTGCTGTACGACAATGCGTTTGCAGCCCTGATGTGCGAGGATGCAAGCCGTCCAACAACATTCAGCAATGTTGCCCTGCAGAGCCTCGTCCCTGCCATGTGCCAGCCGCTCCAGCCATCCACGCAGCATGTCGAGGTACGCCATGACAGCAAGGCGCCAATACGCTGCGTCCTGCAAACGACCCGCTCAATGCAGCTCCGGCCTCTACTAATGAGTTTTCACAATACTCTGATCATGTGAGCTCAGCGCAATGCAAAACAGACTCGTACAACAGCCACACGCCGGATCTGCCACAACACACACTGGACGCGCCATCCAAGAGCGGTCACGTCTCATTTGACAGCATCCGGTCGATGACGGACTCGTCGGGAACGACCGAAACGACGACGTGCAACAGCAAAGAGTGGGAAGCAGCATCTTGGAACGTACGCCAGTACAGCATGTACAACCCTACCAGCGCAGGAAACCCCCCCCACATGCGTTTCCACCTGAAGCACGGCATCCCAAGGGACTCCCTTCCTCGCAGGGACAGCAGGTCCAACTCCGCATGCTTCCTGGTGGCATGCACCTTTACAGCATGCCCCCCATTGGACGGAGACCTCACCTCGCCTGTCGCAGGTGAAGACGCTGTGGTCGAGAGCGTCTCCCCACGCAGCACGCCTGCCACGGATGGCGACACGCAGCGTTCCATGCCTGCGTTGCCTAACGACGCATTGACCGACCCCTTACAGAGCACTGCCTTCTCGTCATCCAGCTCGTCCTCTGCCCCCACGCAAGTAGCGTCTGATGCTCGACAAGCGCATGTCATGATGCACCTGCTGGCGCAGCAGCTGGGCAGCGTTGCACAGCAGGAGAGCCGCGCTGTTGCCGCTCCGCCGTTGGAACCAGGGCTGTCTTGCACGTGCGCACCTCGTAATGACGCGACCAGCAGCACCCTCCATCCTGGCCACCCCTCGCAGTGCTCGCTGCATGTGCAATCCTTCCATGGCCGTGACTTGGAGACCAGCAGCCACATGCTGCCTGACGTCCTTCCAGGTCCCTTCTACCAGGTCTCGGCAAAGTCATCCTGGGTCAGCGTTGACGATCGGGAGCATGCGCTAGGCCTAGTCAGCACAGAGAATGACCCGCGATTGTCCAGCACGCTCGCTGAGAGTGCCCATGCAAGAGGGACGTTGAGCCGGAGTCGCGCGCTCCCCTCAAGTTCACCGAGTTTGTCACTGTGCAGTGCACCGAACGAGAGGGAGCACGCGCTGGGCCGCTTGAGCGGCGACCGTCCCGATGCCACCCCCCCCCAGGGCCTTGACACACGGTATCCACAAGCTGACGTCATTCCGCATAGGCTCGCCGCCCTCGAGCTGGTAGAGGAGGGCGTTACTATCTCTTACTACACCCCTGCCACTGTGCCATGCTCTCCTGCCCAGCGCTCCTTCGTGCAAAGTACGCCTGCCACAGAACACGCAGGTAGGCCGCTCACGGACCGCACGAGCCCCACGGCGTCAAATTTGGGGGTAAAGCTATCGGACATTTCTGACTCCGCGCTGGAGAAACGAGGCAATGTGATCGCGCCTGTGCTTTCCACGGTATTTGTGAATGTCGGCTTCTCCCGACTGACAAAGTACAGCCCAGAAGACTTGCTCGCTGGAGGCAGTGTGATGCTCATGGACGTGTTGAGCGGACAACACAGTTCGCCTGGATCGCATGGGACCATCGCAGACGCCGTCGTGTCAGGCTGCCCCCAGTTCAGTCACACCGTGCAGGTGACCAGGTGTGATGTTCTCTCGGCACTTTTTTTCGCAGGCATTGTGCTCGGGTATCATCGTTGCTAGTGATCAGAAGTACCATATGTGCATCCCCAGATGAACTGAATGCGTTGCGAGCAGCTGCAGACTGTCCAAACATGCTGCGGCACATTTCTGTGTGTTCCATGTATGTGACTTTGTTTGACATGTGGCAGGGCTGGCCCTTCCAGCGGCCCATTTGTAAATGTTGCTGACCTCTGCACCTTCTGCAGCAGCGAAATGATGACAACGGCACCCCTTGACGGCAGTGTGCCGCATGTAGGAAGGACGGCACGACGTTCTGGAACCAGGTCCGAGGCGAAGTGTTTGCCTGCGACTCCGACAAGTCACAGGTATGCAGCATCTCCGCCACCAATGGGAACAGCCTTCAGCGTCTGGTTGTGGCTTAGCATATATATCAGGCAACATGGGTTCAGGCAGCTCTGTGCTCACCTTCGTTACGCAAGGCAAGCAGATGCCTTGGCTGCAATATTACCCTTGCAGTGAGTGTGGCCCAGCCCCGCGATAGATTGTAAAAAGCTGTGGCTGCTGTGCTCAATGCGTGGCAAATGACTGGGATGGATGTTGCGTTTGAGTCAGCCTGGTTGCATGCAGAAAGTGGTGGTGATGACGCACTCGGATGTCAGTCTGATGCGCAGCAGCAAGCTGCACCAGAGCAAGCTGCTGGAGGCGAAGGAGGCGGCAGAAGCGGCAATGGAGGCCAAGTCCATGTTCCTGGCCAACATGTCGCATGAGATCCGTACTCCCCTCAACGGAATGATCGCTGTGGCAGAGCTGTTGCTCACCAGTGCCTTGTCTCCCGAACAGACCGAGCTGGTGGATATCCTTTTAGACTCTGGCAACTCCCTCCTCTGCATTCTTGGTGCGGTTCCTCCTGCTTGGTTGGTTTATAGCATCTGACAGTGCGCTTGGCAGTCATGCTAGTTATTTTTGAGTGTGTTCGTTGTGTTCCTGAGACGTGCCTTGTTAGCAAGGCAGAGTGGACCTGCCCTCAAATTGGCTGTATCATGTGCACGCTCGACTGGTTACTCGTCACCGTGTGAAGCATGCCTGGAAGCCGTACATAACTTCGCACGTAAAGGAGCATCTGAAGGGGTCTCCTAGGAAACTCGATGTCAACGCTACGTGGGACTGAGCTGGGGTAGGTATTCTTCTTGGCACATCGTCCTGGTGATGCAAAATAAAGCGAAACAATGTTGGAACAATCTGCACTGCCTTCAATGTCTAATGCACGTTGCTTGCAGGTGACATCCTGGACTTCAGCAGGATCGATTCAGGGCAGATGGAGCTGGACGTTCATCCCCTCAACATGTGCTCTACTGTGGAGGCATGCATTGAGATGGTCGCAGCGGCAGCAAACTGTAAGGGCCTCGCAGTGGCTTACAGTATCCCCAAAGAGCTCATGACGCGCAACGTGCTCGGTGACTCAGTCCGCATCCGCCAGATCCTGGTCAACATGCTCAGCAACTCTGTGAAGTTCACCAACGAAGGGCACATCATCGTGGACGTCAATATGCAAGAGGTCCTCGGGTCGCAAGTGCAGCTGCTCGTACAGGTGCCTCCTTCAATACAGTTTGCTGCAGATGTGTATGGCCAAATATTGGATTGGAGAGTGACATTGGCCATGGAACTGTGGCCGGGGAATCGCAAGGGTAGCTTGAAGACACACCTTGCGCTGAGCAGCACCACAGCGTAGTTGCATCAGGCTGACTGTCTCTTTCACAGAACGCGCAGTCGTTTCAATGTCATGGAGCAGTGTTTCGCCAGACACTCTGATTTTCCGGGTCTAGATTTTACAAAATACATGGATTTGAGAAGTTGGGGGTCCCCGAGGGTAGTTTAGAGGTTGCAAGGCCTATCTACCTGATCAATGCACGCCAGGACTCACCAGAAAAGAAATTCGACCAAAAAGCAGGGAATGTGTAGAAGCCAGACTCCAAAAGTCGCCTTTGGTCGTCTTTCGTAGCTGCTATATCCCACCGCACGCATCATGTGTAGTCACCTCACAATGGTCACTTTTGCAACGAAGGCCTCGATGCGTGTGCAGGTCAAGGACACCGGCATTGGCATACCTCCAGAGTTCAAGAAGCACGCGTTCACATCGTTCCACCAAGCGGCCCCACGGCGCACGCGCAACCACGGAGGGACGGGCCTGGGCCTCGCCATCTCCGCGCGTCTGGCTGCCCTTATGAACGCCAAGATCTGGTTTGACTCCACCGTGGGTGTCGGCACGTCCATGTACTTCTCGGTCACGCTTCCCTGGGTGGGACGCGCGCCGATGCGCCGATCAACGTCTTCAGGGTCACAGTCTCCCGTATCGTCGATCTCCTCCGACAGTGCGGCTAGCAGTGAGCCACGGGGCCCCGAGGCCCCCTGCAGCCCCGCTGCGCGAATCCCCCCCACAGACCTCGCCAACCTTGCGGGATGCTACGCCCTTGTGGACCACCCCTCCGAGCCTGTGCAGCAGCAGCTCCTCGCTGCATGCACAATGCTGGGCCTTGCCGCTGCTGCTGGCTCCTGCGAATCCGCCTCCCCAGTGTTCGCGATCCACCCACCCTCGACTACCTTCCAGCCTGCGTCCGCATCGTCGCCGCCCAAGAACCCTGCCCAGCCACCGTGTGTTCTTGTTGTTGCGGCGTCTCGTGTGCCTGCTGCGTTGCGCGCAGGTTGGAAAGGACGCCCCGTCGTGGCCGTGGGTTCCATTGAAGACATTCCGCAAGTCATGCGGCTTATGATTGTCGCGGTCGCCGCGCCTGTGAAGCAGCGTGTGCTTGCTCAAGCGCTGCAAGTTGCCCTCAAGGTACGCTTTTCTAGCCCTGCGCCTGTCGAATGTGTGGAGTACGAAGTTCACGCCCATGACCGCAGCAGATATGGACTTCTATGTGAATCATACCCTTCAATCACAGAACATGTGCTCGTGCTGCGTGCTGACTCTGCTGGCTGATGTATGCAGGTTCAAGGCCAGGTGAAAGACGTTACAAAGATGTCGCTCGGGAAGGGCCACATTGCGCCAAGAGGTGCCGAGTTGATGAAGGAGGGGGGTGTGAACTGGTTGCGCTGCCGGTCGTTGGTGGGAGCGGCGGCGTTGCCGTCATGGATCCGCAAATCGCTGGACAACTCTGTCCTTGAAAAGCCTAAGCACCGCTCCTGCGAAGAGCTTCGCTTGCCTCAGGAGTCGGTGTGCGCCGCAGGCCCTCTGTGCTGCGTCCAAGAGGACGTTGGCATGTTTGCAGAGAACACCAGCAGCCCGCCGTCTTCCACCAGTGACACCTCGAATGCCATCCCCTGCTCCGAGGATTTCGGCGACGCTGGCGTACGCGACTGCAATGCAGCTGAGCACCGCACCCCTCGTGCGACTACGTCTATGTCTTTCGCGGGGGATGATGACTGTGCTCAGAAAGGCGGGAAACGGGCCACGCGTAGGGCAAACCCACACGGGGTGGCAAACCAGGCTCGATCTTCACGGTCCTCTATGGATACTGACCCTCCTGTCCATGTTAATTCAGACAGCTGCCTGTCCGTAGGATCTGCTCATGAAGCGCCTCTGGCCGCCTCTAACTCCGCGTCCAGCTTGAATCACACGGACACAGCCCCAGAGAATGCGGACTCTATCGCCACAGGTATTTTCACCTTTCTGTGCACTCCTGCTGACCTGGCCGAGAAGTTGCAGCTGACCTTTTGGTAACAATGCGGCCTGTCATCATTTAGATGCTTGTCGATTAGCAGTTTATTGCAAAGGGCGTCTGCGTAATGATTCTTGTCAGTGCTCCTGGAAATGGAAGACAAATCAGTCGGGATCCATGCAAGGCCTACGACGCAGGCTACGCACTACGCGTACGAGGACATGCCCAAGAGGCTTCGGCCATTAAGTCCTTGAAGGTGACCTACGCTGGGAGCACAGAAAACGAACGAGAATTAACAAGTCAGTGCCATCATCGAGTGCGGGTTGACTCTTGTTTGCATCATATGCATGTTCTCATCTCCACGCAAACATTCGTATCCTTTCTTGTCTGAAAGCTCTTTCATGGTGGCACAACAGTTGCTCAGTTGCGGACGAACCTGCGATATTCTCACGAGGTGTCCAGTAGAGGGTGCCTCCAAGGCATGTCGGTTCCAAATGATTTAAATGCAACGTGTACATGGCGGAGGGGACATTGCGCGATCCTTCCTGAATGATTGATTGATTGATTTCTGCATGTGCAGGGAGAGCATCGATGGAAAGCACGTCTTGGGGGAGGGATGTGCCCAGCAGCAATGAATCACATGCGGCTCGAATGGAGCGCATCGTGACCCAGAGTTCTCTGTACGGTCCCTTGCAGAAAACCAGCGTGTGTGTGGACCGCAACGGCACAAACGGCGCGAGCACGTCCGCTGAAGACGAACTCCAGCCTGAGCCTAAGTGGGGCGGCAATTTGCGACCTCGTAAAAGCATGTCCATGTCGTGCCTGTCCGACGAAGACCCCACCCCTGAACCCCCCCAGCCCTCCCCTTCCATGCGGATCCTCATCGCCGAGGACAACAAGGTCAACCAAATGGTTGTTCGGAAAGTGTTGTGGCACGTGCTGCCCGACTGCACTATCGTTGTTGTTGAGAATGGCGAGGAGGTGCTAAAAGCGGTGAGCGAATGCCCGAATTATGATCTGATTCTTATGGACATTCACATGCCTGTCCTCGATGGCTTGGAAGCGACTCGGCGTGTCAAGCAGATGTATTCTCCCGGGATGTGCCCTCGTATCGTGGCTCTCTCGGCTGATACCCTTAAGAGCGTGCATCAGCAGTGCAAGGAGGTGGGTATCGATGAGTTCATCAGCAAGCCTTTCCGCGTTGATGACATGCGCCGTATTCTTCAGCTCAAGCGGTGACGCTGCGCTGTGGATGCGTTGCAAGTCATGGACCGTCCTCGTTAGCTTTGATTGATGACGAGTAGTCAAGGCTTCCATGTTTGCTTTGCATGGCCTCTTACACGTTTGTGCACATGCCGTCCTGTTTTGCTACTTGTGTTTTGTACGGATGATGAATATTATCTGATTAGCAATGCTTGAAACTATCGTCGGTCGTTAACTTTTTCGTGGATTGGCTCCCCCGTACCATGGTGAGCCCCCCTAGCTAAGGCCACGGTGGGTACACCCCGAATCAAGTTGCCCGAGCACAATGGATAAATCCATGACCGACAAGTCTGCAGGCTTCGAACGGCAGCAGCTCGTCGCCAAGATCGCCCACGACATCACGTGGTACTCTCGCTCCTGCAGGCGCTGATCATCGTCTTGCTCGCGGACGGCCAAGGCTCGATGCATGGGAAGCTGAGTTCGATTCAATGCCACTCCGCCAGCGAGAACGTGGCCATTTCACTAACAGGTCGACACCTGGAACACTTCCACGCCAGGTGTCCTGTTGGTCCCTAGATGATATGAATGGGCATCCAGAACCATGATTGACAACACCACCCATGTTCTGACGGTAATTGTAGCCCTGATTGGCAAGTAGATAAGTAATTGCCGATGTCCATGTGGACGTAGTAGTGCAGTAAAACTTCACATCATCATCACTCAAAGACACCCAAATTGAATGACGGCGGGGAAATGGAGACGCGTGCCAATGTGAAGAATCCTATGTGCGTTCGAGATGTGCGACATCGTGGTGGAGCAAACGGATATTCTGTCCACATGAGCGACGGATATTCTGTCCACGTGACTGCCACGTGAGCGCTGACAATCGAAACTCGTGCAGATTGCACGAGATTCCATGAGACTTTACACGAATCTATCATGGCTATAAAATATATCATGGACTTCGTGAATAAGATGTTAAGGATTAACGTTGGTTCCTGATTCCTCTCCCCAGCTCGAGTTCGTCATAACTTCAAGGTGCGTTTCCATGGTCAAACCATAGGGCTGGCACGCGTGTTTGACGAGCACTGCTCCCAAGATTTGTTTTCGTCAGCATCGTTCAGATGAAAGGGACATGGTCCAGTGCTGAAATCTTGTTCCCTGATGGACATCGTCTCATCCTGTACTCCTAAGGATTATTACAAGATCGGTCGTATATGGATACTGTTTCGCGCAGTACGCGGCCGGAGCACGGACAGGCATTGTGTTGGAATATGCCGTTTACATACAGAATCAGACAAGTAGTGCAGCAAACGTGCTGTAGACGTATGTCTCATGAAGTCCTTGAAAGTCCTAGAAGCGAGTATACGTATCTCGTTAAGCATGTCTACGTTCACGTCATCTAGGAACACGTTCTATGCAGGGGCTAATCAACTAGTAGCTACTCTCCTTCACGTAAGACATCACAAAGGTTAGGTGAGTCGATGTGGGATTCTTACCTGGTTTTTAGGGATGTTGTCACACGACACATACATGCGTATCCGTTGACTGAGGATTTGACGGCATTTCCGGTGATTGCAGGTGATTGTGAATCGTATTTCAAGATGAAGATGGGTGTGTGCGTTGCGTTGGCCATCATCTCGCTGGCTTTGACGCAACAAGTGGCTGGCCAAGCTGCATGCCAGATCTACACAAATTGCGTGGCGTGCCCGGCGTCGGGTGCTTGCGGAGCACAAGTTTGCTGTGCAAAAGCCAACAATATTGCTGGAGGTGAGGTTGCGGTGGGCGGAGGAGCCTACCAAAACTTTGCCTTGGGGACAGGGGGGACAGCACGGTCGTATTTGGTGACCAGCAATCCTGCTCAATGCAACACCAATGCACGCAAGGACTCTTGGAATGCAATTTATGCACCAGCGCAAAACATATATCCCAACGTATTTGGGGTGTGCGTTCAAGTGAAGTGCTGCACACACATTCCATAAGCATTGTGGCGTTTTACAGACCTGACCCTTTGAATCTGAATGTTGAATCTGAATGTGCGAACGAAATGACTCTGTCAGTATTATCTGTGTTTACCCAGCCCCTCACCAAATGGTGTAAGTGTGTCCAGTACAAGAATGTTTCGGTTCCAGACTTTTGGGGTGTTTGTTGTCAGTAGCATATTGATGTACTCGTGACCGAACTGTGAAACATGTTTCTTTTCTTATACAACTGACCTGTCACACATTCATCAAGGAAGCTGTAATTACTTGTGTATGTGACACTGACCAACACCCTCGATGGCTTTGAGGTGATGTGATGATTTATAACGTCAGCTGTGATAAAATGGCCTTCATGGCCCCGAGGTGTTACATTGTGGCACCGCATACTCAAACAAAGAAGGTAAGCGGGTGGGTGGGCGAGCTATGCAGTAGCTCGAAATAAACAACCTGAGGCAGGCCTCGCGAGTTCCGCTTAAGGGTGAGCATGCAAACAGAGCAGGCAAGCTAGAAGGGCAAGCAGGCGCATCACAGATGAGTCATGAGATCACTATCGCAGACTATCTATAAACTAGAGTACCACAGTACAAGCACTTATAACGTCAGCTGTGATAAAATGGCCAAAGGAAAGATGAAACGAAAAGTAACATGGGGCATGCCACGAGATAAACTAACTACTACAAGCAAGGAGGTCAGACCATGAGGCTAATGGGGAACACATATCAACCCATGAGGCATCAACGACGTACAAATTGACCAAAGTACTTGATGCTTTCGGGGTCATGAGGGGCAGTCACATGCACATACAACGCGAGACACGGCGAGGCCGGCGCCCACGCGCCCCAAGCTGCAATCCACGGCGACGGGCACCCCGCCTGGTATGCAGTCGTGGCCCCGCCGTGGCGACCACTGTGAGACGTCCACGACACATTCGCCGGCGGGCTCGCGACACCAGGCAGCGCCAGCCCTTTGCAAAACCACCCCTGGACATCTGCTGCTGAAGGCCGCGACGCGTCCAGCGACAGCAGATAGGGGCTGCCAGGCCGCCCGACGCAGCCGCGCGCCGCGAGAAATCGCCGCAACAGACGCGGCAGTTCAGGCACTCCCATTGTGGGGAATACCTGCGGGGGGACCCGCGCCGACTCGGCGACCGACTTTCCCTTGTGGGAAAACGCCGTCACCACCAGCGACACGTCGTCGTCCGAAAGCGTCACATCCGCCTCAAGCAACACCAGCGCGGTGTGACCGCGGCTGAAGAAGATGAAGCAGAACTGGACGACGAGAGCGGCCAGCATGTCGCCAGGGTCGATCGAGGCGTCCCCAGCCCGCAGCACCTGCAATGCGACAGACGCCGGCAAGTAGCCGCGCTTGCACACGTCCAGTGCCGGTCGCAGGAGTTGCACGCAGCCGGCGATGATGGAGGCCACCTCGGGCCCATGCACCCACTGCAGCTCGCGCAAGCGCGCCACCGTCGCCACGGCAGAGACGTACTGCTTAAACGCGGCAGGATGCACGGTGCCGCGGTCGCGCAGCCAGACAACGAATGCCCACACCTTGTGGTCCTGCACCGGGTAGGGGTCGCCGAGCCCAAGCTGCGCAACCGCCAACTCATGGCGCGCTTTTGACGCAATGGCACGCTGCGACGAGGCGCGCAGCGAGGCAGCATGCAGCTCCGAGGCCGCGGCAGCGAGGTGGGGAGGAAGGAGGAAGGAGAAGCGATCGGAGGGGACGCCGCTCATGAGGCAGCGCGTGGGGTGGGCGTAGGTGTGCACGAGACGCGCACTGCCATCATGCTCCAGCGCTGGCACTCTGGAAACGGAGCAAAGGGCGTGAGCAGATGACTCGGGCTGCGCGGCGCCAAGTGGATAACCTCGTCCGCCAGCCCCACTAAGGGGGCGTACCACTGCTGCGCCGGCCAATGCGGAACCAGAACCGTGGCCGCGGCCCCCGTGCGACGCAGGTGCTGGACGAGCTGCGGCAGCAATCGCACAGGCGGGTGGCACCAGTTGCTGTGAGCTGCCCAGTCCGACTGAGCGAACGCGTTGACGCCCGCCGAGCCAGGTTTGTGCAGCTCCGGGTTCCACAAAGGCAACAGCGTGTTGTGCGCTGCCGCAAAGCGATCGATGGTATATGGGCCCCAGCGCTCGTCGAGGCTCGCAAACACTGCACCGTCCAACTGGTACTCCTCGGGCCGTCGGATGCGGCTGACGGGATCTGCAGGGTTCACGTGCGTGTTGATGTACTGGCACACCAACTCGATGCGCTCCGAGGTCAGCAGCTGCCACAACTCGCGCAGCTCGGCCATCATCTCCGGCGAGCGCGTGCACAGCCCGGACAACGCCGCCACCACAGCCATGTTGTCCTCGTGCACCAGGATGCACTTGTCGGCAGCGTGCTCCCGAAAGCTGATCAACGCGAGGCGCACGGCGCGCAGCTCCTTCAGCGTGATGTGCGCAGGCGAGGCTACCGGCCAGAAGCCGTGGGTGTGGAACATCGAGTTGAATATTGCACCCCAGCCGTAGCTGCTGCTGTCGACATGCAGCTCCGCCTCCGCTGACGGCAGCTCGATGGGACGACCATTCCATCGCTGCAGCAGCTGCGCCCACCACTGCAAGTCCTTCACCGCGCGATGGGAGAGCCGCACGCGGCTCGATCAACTTGTCGTCGTGACCAAGGCGTCGTACAGGCTGCGCAGATAAAAGCGCGCCGGCAGCACCGCCAGCTGCACAGACACCGCCTTGCCGCAAAGCGCCGCCAGGTCGCGCACACGGACCATGCGCGCCGACTCCGACGAGCGGCACAGGAGGTTACGAGCGGCATTGCGGATGGCGTTGCGCCGTCGCTCGTCCACACGGAACACCCCCCTGCGCGTGTCCACCTCCAGCCCCAAGTGCACCAGGCACTGCGTCGGGGCCCACACGCACTTGCTGTCGTTCCAACACAGCCCAAGGCTGGACAAGAGCTGCTACGCTGCAAAAGTAGCGTTCGCTGCAGCCTCTGGGCAGTGTGCGACGAGCAGGAAGTTGTCGAGGTACGGGAGGACGCGCAGGGTGTGGCGGCGGCGCTTTTTGCGGTGGGCACCCCAGCCGTCCGCGGGCGTCTGCGTCGCCAGGTTCCGCAGCGCTTGCACAACCGGTCGCATGAGCTTGGTGAAGATCCGCGGGCTGGCCGTCCAGCCAAATGGCAGGCCGACGCAGCGATAGCACTTGCCGTTCACGCAGAACGTGAAGGACTTGCTGTCTTCCTCCTTGATCGCAAGATGGTAATACCAGTCCTGCAGATCGAAGCTCACCATCCCGGCGTTGCGCATCGCGAAGCGGCGGAGGGACTTGAGGGTCTCGTACTGCACCGACTGCTTCACGCAGTGAGAGTTGAGCCACCGCAGGTCCACCACCAGGCGCCAGCCGCCGTTCTTCTTGGGGACCAAGAAGGCGCGAGACACAAACCGCTCGTCCAGCGCATACTCGAGGCCGCCAACCAAGAGGAGGCGCGAGACCAGAGCGTCCCAATCGCTCGCCGCGTTCGGCGGGACCGCACAACTGCCATGGTGGAAAGGGGCAGGCTGTCTGTCTGCCCACTCGATCCCCACGCCCGCCTCGATCCAGCTCAGGACCTCGCCCGACGCACCGATCTCACGCCAAGCATCCGCGCACGCCGAAGTCTTGCGATGCAGGTGGCCGTCTGAGGACACCGTGCAAGGGGTGCGTTGAAACACATCACTCGCGCCGCCTCGCGCACCTGCAGCTTGGTGAGCTGCTTGGCGTGCTCAGTGGCGAGCTCGGTGGAGACGTCGAAGGCGACCCGGACAACATCAACCGGGGCAGTGAGGAGGGGATTGTGGAGGGCGGTCGTTGGCGGTTGCCCACCTGGGTGATGATGCCCGAGCGAAGGGCAGGGTCGCAGAGCTGTTCGTCGCCAGCCAAGCCGAGGTATTTGAGGCGACCGACCTGGTTGGCAAGGTTGAGCTCGAAGGCGTCAACTCCGAGCTCGAGCTGGGCGAAGAGGGTGTCGGCGGGGATGGACGCCCGCTGGTCGAGGAGAGCACGAAAGCCGCGGACGATGGCGTGCTGCCAAGCAACGGCAGATCCAAGGAACTTCAGTTCAAACGCTTTTGGCTGTGACTCCTTGAGAAGCTGAGCGTGGGCGAGGGGTTGCGGCGGTCGGTGAGAGCAGGGGGGCAGAAACGGGGGACGCCGCGGTGGGTAAACTGACTGTGCTGATAGGGGCTGACGTGGTCAAGCTCCTGCGCACAGGCTACGACCGGGAAACCCAGGAATAGCTGCTGCTTGCCGTCGACACAAGGGTAAACAGCGTAGTTGAATGGGAGATTCGTGGGGGTGACGTGGGGAGTGGCGTCGTGGGGGGAAGGGTACACACTGGTCCAGTGAGGCACGTCGCGGTGTGACGCAGGAGCAGGTAAAACCCACGTGGGTGGCTGGATGGTCAGGGGTGGTGGCGATCGGTGGGCGGGAGCTGCAACAGGAGCGGGCGAATCGACGAGGTCGGAAGTTCGCTCACTGCGTGCAGAAGTTTGCGGTTGGAGGGTTTGCAACACCTCAAACACCTGCTGAAAACGTTCCTGCTGCTGGTCGTACTGCAGCTGCTGTTGGTCAAACCTGAGCTGCTGCTGTTCGATCTGCTGCTGCTGCGAAACCTGATGCGCAGCAAGAGCAGCCTGGAGTTCAGTGATTTGCTGCGCAAACGCTTCGCTGCGCTTGGCTTGCGAAACCATTCAAATGACAGGCAGGAGCAGAGAAACGAATCAACAAAGTTAAAGACAAGAAGAAAGGAGCAAAGAATCAAATACAAGAGCATGATACAATGTCGACGGACGTGAAACGTGGTCGAACAAACGGATCGTTCGAAGTTAGCTGCTAAGCACACACCTGATGTATGCACACAACTGGAATAACAACACCTACGAGGAGGGAGCCACGGCTAAACGCGGAGGAGGATCTATTTCGAGCTATGCATATTGAGAATTTGCACTAGTTGAACTTACACTTGCACAGCACAGTATATATAGGCTCAAGTCTATGGTAAAATACTCAATAATCAGCAGGCAGCTGATACACGGAAGTAAAGAACATTTCAAGGACCATAGAATAGTCATCAGACCATAGTGTCCACAATGCATGACTCTATGGTCGGGTACAGAGTCTGGCTGTTCAATGTAGGGTTGTGCGCACTTCACACGGACGTGTGCACATGGAACGATAGATACTTGCGGAACATATCTTCTGATACTTAGGACAGTATCTTCAACACTCCCCATATGTGATAGGAAGTAGCAACCTGGGGCATTGCTCCCCAGATTCAAATACAATAATACGATTATCGAAGACCAAGACCTCTGACACAAAACGACAGCTTGCCAACAGAAATTGGCTTGGTCAAGCAGTCTGCAACATTGTCATCAGTTGACACAAACTTGTAGGCAATCTCCCCTAGAGCAACTCGCTCTCGAGCAAAATGATGTATTATGTCAATATGCTTGCTGCGAGCAGTACTCATGGGATTCTTCAAGAGTGCAAGACAAGCCTGGTTGTCACCACCAATCACAATAGGCCCGGTCAAGGGCTCACCAAGTTCAGGTAGTAGTTTTCTGAGCCACAGTGCCTCTCGTGCCACAACACTAGCCGCCTGATATTCAGCTTCAGTAGTAGAATAAGACACAGTGGGTTGTAATTTGCTCTGCCAGCAAATTGCAGCTCCATGAAAAATGAATACCATTCCAGTTGTGGATTTCCTGGTTTTGGTTTCACCTCCGAAGTCAGCATCACAAAAACCAACCAGCCCTCGGCTGGTACCATACACCAAAGCAAGATGTTTGGTACCAGCAAGATATCTCAGCAAGTAAATGCCAGCATCCCAATGCGTTGTGGTGGGAGCCTTGAGATACCTGGCCAAGCAGCTCACTGCCATAGCAATGTCAGGTCTTGTACAATTCGCAAGATGCATAAGCGATCCGATGAGTGATGGATATCGTTCTGCATTCTCCTGCAACGCATTGCCGTCTTTTGGAATGGCAGCAATGGGTAATGACACTGGAGGCCACACCTGTGAGATTAAAGTCATGGAGCAATTTCTCAATGTAGGGGGTCTGATGAAGAGAAACGGTTTTGGCTCCCGATCCCGTATCAGCTGAATCCCCAGGAAATCCTGGGGCTCCCCCATGTCCCTGGCCTCAAAAAGAGATTGAATCAAGGCCAGAGTTTGCTCCACATCTTTAATCGTCTTACCAGCTATCAAACAATCGTCTACGTAAATAAGTGCCAGTATGGTCCCATCAGATCCCAACTTCATGAATAAAGTTGGGTCTGCCTCGCTGCAAATAAAACCATGCTCTAAGAGCTTTGCTTTGAGGGTAAGATGCCACGCACGAGGCGCTTGCTTGAGACCATACACTGACTTGAGAAGCTTACACGCTGTACCCTCTGGCCCTGGGTAGCCAGGAGGATGCCTCATGTACACTTCTTCGTCAAGCACGCCGTTTAGGAAAGCAGTTTTAATATCAATCTGACGGACCTCAAGGTCTTGATCCGCCACAACAGCACAGAAAGCCCGAAGTGAGGCATATTTACTTACAGGAGCATAAGTCTCACAATAGTCTACCCCAGGCCTTTGAGAGAACCCTTGGGCAACCAACCTCGCCTTATACCGCCCATCCCGCTTGCGTTCCAATACAAAACGACAGCCAATTGTCCTTGCCCCAGGCGGAAGTTGCACCACCTCCCAACACTCATGTTGTGCCAAGGAGTCCATTTCATCATTAATAGCAGCTTGCCACTTAGAGGCATCAGATCGAGACAACGCATCAGCCACAGAGACGGGGTCAGGGTCGAATCCAACTACCTTGGCGGCGAATGCCAGACGCTGCGGGGGTCCACAGGATCGCTGAATGCTGGCTCTTGTCAAAGGGTCAGACTGCATGGAGGGGTGCCTGTTCGTTGACGGGTGCATCCTCATGTCCCCCGCTGTCGGACCCAATGGCGAAGGGACAGTCTCATCAGCAGCATGGTCAGGGAATTCACCGTCGCCGCAGTCGGACGCAGCAGCCGATGCGGGAAGCAGATGGGATGAGGCAGGTATAAGGCTGGCTTGGCTGAAAATAGGCTGGTCATCAGCAAGCCCAAAGGCCAAGTCCTCGATGGATGCGGACGCCACCACCGGATCCGAAGCAAGGGAATGAGCTTGAGACGGAGCGGAGGGGGTTCAAGATGACGGGAGGTTTCAAGCTCCGCCACGGTGGCGTCGTCCACATCCACCGGGCTCTCAAAGACTGGGCACTTATCCTGAATGTAAGCATCACAAGTTGTTACCACCTTGGTACCCACCAACACACGATGTACAGTGGAATTGAGAGGCGGACAAACACCCAAATAAGCACCTCTAACAGCTTTAGGTTGAAGCTTGTGACGTTGCGGCTGCGACACAAGCACCCATGCTGTGGACCCGAATGGGTGAAACTGCTCTAGGTGAGGCTCGATACTGGTAAAGCGAGCATACGGTACTTGTGTGCAACCCGACTGCAAAACACAGTTCCTGACATCAGCAGCATACAGCATTGCATAACCCCAATACGCATCGGGCAGGTGAGACTCGGCAAGAACAGTACGCATGCGTTCTACCAGTGTGCGGTTCAGGCGCTCAGCCCTACCGTTGGCTTCAGGAGTATACGCAGAAGTGGGCTCGTGCACAATGCCCTTCGAGTCAAGGAACAGCTGAAAATCACCACTCAAATACTCCCCACCCCGATCAGTTCGCAGCCGCACAACCTGGTGGTTGCCCTGAGTGGCGAACAAAACTATCAAACGCCGCAGAACGCCGTTCACGTCAGATTTCTGGCGAATCAGTTCCACAACTGAGTAACCAGAAAATTCATCGAGAACAGTGACTACATATCTGTGACCATCCACCGTGGGTACACGGAAGGGGCCCATGACATCAGAGTGCAAGCGAAAATTCACCCGAGGTGCCAAGTGCGCCCTTGGAGGGTTGGATTTACGAGTCATTTTCCCCTCCATGCATGGTTCACAGCCAACATTCTCACGTGCCTCCAAAAACTGTGCCGGGGTCACCGAACAACCAGTCAACAAACCCCGACGTTGCATTTCTGCCAGAGTGCCAAAGTTGGTATGACCAAGCTTGCGATGCCATAAGTTGGCAGTGGAATCAGCAGTGGCAGCAAATGCGACCGTACGAGACGGGTAATCAAGCATGTACACACCATCCCGCAAAGAAGCAGTGGCAACGGGTTCATTGTGCGCAGACAAGGTCAGTGTGGGTGAACGAGCACCAATAGCCATCGAGATCCCTGAATCGACAAGTGCAGGAAGTGACAATAAGTTACTTACAAGTGCTGGTACGTACAGTACATTTTCAAGGCGCAGCTGAGTAAACTGCGTTGGAATTACTATGACACCACTACCCTCAGCTAGATCGGTCCCCCCGTTGCCAAACAAAACAGGTTGCGGGATGTGGAATGCAGAGAACTCCACGAACAATGACCTATCATTTGTCAGCGACACCGAAGCACCAGAATCAAGTACCCAATCAGTTGATGATACAGGGCTCAGAGGAAGAGACGTGCCGCGGGCATCCGCATTGGGACGTGGGTAACCAGGGGCATAAGTGGCAGGCTGTGGTCCTTGGGACTGACGAAGCAGAATGCAGTGACGCGCGATGTGCCCCTTGTTGCCACAATGATGGCACTGAAGGTCGACATGGATGCTGGAGGACGGCTGATTCTCCAGACGGGCACGAGGAGCACGTTGAGGACGGGCCTGGAAGGCAACATGGCTAGGACCACCGGCGAGCTGAGTGTGCGCCTCAAGGGCACGCAGAGCCGCACGGAGAGAGAGCATGCTGTAGGATTCAGCATGCAGAACAAGGGTGCCGATTGAAGCTGCGTAGGCGGATGTCAGACCACGAAGTGCATGAGAGACGAGGGTGGTAGTGGGCAATGGTGAGCCTAGACGCACGAGATCATCGTGCAGCAGTTCAATAGCATCCAGGTATGCATCAGCAGACTGTGCTGGCTCCATTTTGAGAGCGAACAGGCGCGCTTGCAGAATGGTAGCTTGCGGTTGAAGTGCGTTGAGATGCTCAGTGCTCAGGAACGACCAGACGGCAAATGGAGAAAGATGATGAGACGTCAAACGCAGCCAACGATCGGAGATGTTGAGACGAATGAGAGACAGTGCCTTGGACGCGTTCTCAAATTGATCGGCATTGGGGACTTCAGGCAGTTCAACGAGCACCCATTGTGCACAGCCTTTCCACGTAAGCAGAGCGAGCATCTTTACCGACCAGATTGCCCAATTGGCATCACCGAGCTTCTCACCGACAGCATCCTTGAAAGAAGTCATGGCTTGGAAAAGAATTAAGCAGAGATAAAAGAGCGCAGCTCAATGTCGGGCAGACGCGAAGACACTGGACGCGCAGTAGTCGGGCAGACGCGAAGACTCTTCAATCGTAGGACGAGAGGCGAAGACGATTGGACGATGTGAGAACACAAATGTAGTGAGAACACGAGAGTACAAAATTATAACCAGCACCTTTATGCTGGACCCATAACCTATTGAGAATTTGCACTAGTTGAACTTACACTTGCACAGCACAGTATATATAGGCTCAAGTCTATGGTAAAATACTCAATAATCAGCAGGCAGCTGATACACGGAAGTAAAGAACATTTCAAGGACCATAGAATAGTCATCAGACCATAGTGTCCACAATGCATGACTCTATGGTCGGGTACAGAGTCTGGCTGTTCAATGTAGGGTTGTGCGCACTTCACACGGACGTGTGCACATGGAACGATAGATACTTGCGGAACATATCTTCTGATACTTAGGACAGTATCTTCAACAATGCAGTAGCTCGAAATAAAAAACCTGAGGCAAGCCTCGCGAGTTCCGCTTAAGGGCGAGCATGCAAACAGAGCAGGCAAGCTAGAAGGGCAAGCAGGCGCATCACAGATGAGTCATGACATCACTATCGCAGACTATCTATAAACTAGAGTGCCACGGTACAAGCACGTATCTCTGTACAACACTGCCGCATCCAACAATGGTTTCACAGGCATTTTCTTGCAGTATCGTCCAGGTAACCGAATCTGGCCGTCAGCCTGTTAACATTGTGTCGTTTTTCCTTACAATGCCGGCAAGAAAGCATAACTTCATTATCGGCTGGTTTTGTAGCAAAACAAAAACAGTCCCAAAACAGGACGTTCCGAGCTATACCTATAATATGACTAAGTGCAATAATTATTGTTATGCTCACTCAGCAGATAGCAGTGGAGAAGGGGACACACCTGCCATGACTCAGACTTGAGGCATGCGAGCCGTAAGGATTGCAATCTCGACTGATGAACTCTGACTGGGCATCTCTGAGAACCAGGCAGAACCTAGAGGGGGGTCCATGAGGAGCAGATGCTCGAGAGTATCCTCGAGCATCCACAAGGGTAGGGAGGGTGGGAGTCAACCGAAAGACAGCAACGTGATGTTCTGCACGATGCAGACATACATTGCTGACCGGTTGACCAGACCAGAAGCGTATGGCGACTAGGTCGACAACTCTACTTGAGCAAGCACACTTTTGGCTGTGCTAGCTCACAAACGGATGTGCATGCACCGATCTGTGCTGGTGACTCAGCTCAGATAGCATGCACTAGTCCTCCTTCTCCTTTGCCTGACGCATTGCAGCAATGAATTGCGCATGATGCAATTTGCAATGCAGATAGAATAGCAATTTTTAGCACCATTTCGACACATAAGCAAGCGTGAACACTGTACATACGAACGAGGCATGGTTTCTGAAGTAGTTATTTCCTTTCTGGCGCCCGGTGCTTGCGAATGCAATTGCCGCCTATCAGGGAACAGTACAACGAACAAAACCACGTTGCAGTTCTCAAGAATGTAAGCCATTACAAGTGAGATGTTCCGAGCTATTTCCGAGCGTTCCTGATGAAACCCAAGTTGAACGGAAACAGTGGTTCATGTAGTGCGGCAAGGTAGCAGGCCACCAGTGCCACCCGTGATATAAGGTAATGGTGGAAAAATCCGGAGGGGGAATATGTATTGTAGCTAGGGGAGGCTGAAGTGTGCATGCGTGCAGTTTCGTCAATCGTAGGCGTGTACTGAGCCGGGTTGTGTTGCCCTGCGGACCCTATGAATGAACGACCTAGTTGGATGCTAGGTGGCACAACATATCGAGCGGCAAATGCGAAATGAAACTTCAAAGATGATCACTTAAAATATGAATGCGCGGCATGGATGACCCTTTCGCCTGAGGCACGTACACATTTCCTTCCTAGCATAGAACCCTGTGCAAGTTGCCTGTATTGGGCGCCATAGAGAAATAAACGCATTGAATCCGTTCGGCGATTGCCAATGACATGTGCGGCACCGGACCTTTTGCTGCACAACGCTGCCATGTTGCTCGAGTGGAGCGCATGAGTATTATTGGTCGTGTTGGCAGCGGCCAAAAATATCACTTGCTTGAAGTTCATCATAGGCCGAGAATCTCATGTAGTGCGTGTCGTTACACAGCACTAGCACAAAGCTTACCAAGGGGTGGCTATTGCAATTGCATGTATGTATACAGGTCGCGATAAACATCTTATTCATGAAGACCCACATGGAGTATGATCAAACAGACAAGACATAACTTCAAGAAATGAAAACCAAGATTGGACCTGCCCGCCAGAACAACACGAAGGGATGCAATCAGATGAAGTCATGGCGTTGAGCCTGAATCAGCCATACAGAAATGACAAGACATACAGCTACCTAAGGAGGGCGGTGTCGACCACCACAGCCAGAACTGACCTTGCACCTAAATCGGCATGGACACGGTCCACGAAAGACGTTGTATGCAACGAGTGTTGCGATGGTTTTGTATTGTGTTGTGACACTGTCAAAGTTACTGCCAACACAAAGCACGAATTCACAAATGCGAACTGAGGTGACTGGCAATAAAAGCAAAATGGCCAGCAGACATGCACCAGCAATGCATAATGATTCCATGGTACCAGTTTAGGAAACCTCAATCAGAGTCAATGAGCACCACCCTGCGGCGTTTGCCGCTTCCCAGCTCAGTGTCCTCATATGCGGCGTCTTGCTCAGCATCATCGATGACGCTTGACTCGCAGCCTTCACTATCACTGGGATACATGGCTGGGTCGTCTTCTCCATCAGACCACACTCCAAGTCCAAATAACGCAGGACTGCCTTCTTGGAGAACGCCTGATGACGTCGCAGATGTCGTTTGCGGCTTCTCACATCTGGCGAGACTCGGTCCTCATGACCTGCTGCGGATGATGGTGTCGCAGAAGTTGTGGGCGTTGCGCTGGGTCCCTTAGGCTCCGTTTGGATAGATTGTGGTGGCAACTGAATGGGCAAGCGCACTTGCGAGCTCAAAATATTGAGGATGATCGCGCTGCTCTCCTTGCCAACGCGTCTGATGCAACTCCAATGTCAGACAGGGTTCTCGCTGATAGAAATGCGGTGGCTGCCGTTTTACGTTTCATGGGCCCGAACATGCAGCGAACGTACAGAAATATGCATTCAGATCGTCTTTTGTGGAAGAAGCTGTACGTTGACTTCCTTGCATACCAGCAAGTGATGGCGCCAGTTATGGACAAGCAGTTGCGAAGCATCGGACCGAATCCTGGTGAGACCTTCATGCTGTACTGCGATCGTGCACAAAGTTTGGCAGATGATCTCAATGAGCTGGGTCGCTCGGTGGATCCCGGCACTCTGTGCGATCTCGTCTTGGAGGGTCTCGTGCGAGAGCATCCGAGGTGGGAAGTTACGGTTGAGGCCATGCGGCCCAATGTGCATCATTCACCCTTGCAGCAACTAAAGTTCTTACTTGGTAGCATGGAAGTGAGAATTGCAGGTTTGGCGCCTGATTCGGGTGCAGGAGGAGAAGCGGGTGCATGTGTGGCACACCAAGCTAACAGTGAGGCAGCACAACTGCAAGCTCGAATCGCTGCATTGGAGGCTCGTCTCGAGGAAAAGCATTCAGGACCCCAGTGTGACAACTGTTATCAGTGGGGTCACATTGCGAGAGACTGCCCGAATCCTCGCTGCGACCGCCGTGAGTGCCCGAACGCTTGTACTGGGCGGAATGCAGGTGCGCACTCCTTCCCCCCTGTGTGCTCAAGTGCTGGACTGGTGGACTGGGCGCCGACGGAATGGGCTCTTGATTCCGGATGCACGCAGCACATGAGTCCGGGGGGGGAGGCGGGTGTATTTAGCGCATACCGCGACCTGGCTACTCCTAAGTCTGTGCGCTTTGGGAAGGTGGGGTCATGTGCCCCAGCCGTGGGCGTGGGTGACATGCGAGTTGTTAATGACCAGGGGCAGGAGATTATGCTCACTGAGGTGCTGCACGTGCCTGAGTTGACCGGCAATTTGTTCTCTGTTTCCTCTGCTGTCTCTCGAGGGGCATCTGTGCGCATCGATCCTCCTACGGTAGCTGGTGGGCCTCACAAAGCCGTGATACAAGTTGACCAGGATCATGCCCTCCGTGCTACGCTCCGCTCAGGCATGTATGTGATAGATACGGAACCGCCACTCCGTGCCATGCTTGCGCATCCTGCGCCTCATGAGCAGGCGGAGTTGTGGCATCGGCGGTTGGGGCACACTGGGTATGCGACACTTGCCAACATGAAGAGACGTGGCATGCTTGAAGGTTGTGATGTGACACCCAAGGAGTTCTTGCAGGCCAGGGACCGCGCGTGTGAGCCGTGTGTGGTCGGCAAGCTTTGCAGCACGCCGCACCCAACGAGGAGTCATCGCACAAGAGCGGGTGGGTGTATCGGGCACATGGACGTCAACACCTTCCCCACCCCGGCACGAGGTCATGGCGGCGCACTTTACTATGCGTCCTACGTCGACGAGGGCTCGGATGCGTCTGAGGTTGTGCTGCTGCGCCGCAAGAGTGATACCGCGGGCGCAGTTCTTAACCTTATCAACTTCTTTGAGACTCAGACAGGCACGAAAGTGCAGAGCGTGCGGCACGACCGGGGAGGAGAGTATATGTCCGGTGCGATTCAGTGTAATGGCAGCACAATACTAGATACAAATTAATGGTTCGAATTTATGCTGATTACACAGACTGAAGATAACCTCGAAAGAGGTAGCAGATTCGCAAGCCAAACGATCTCAATAAAGACCTTCGAGTTACCTCTCAAACCCCAGATCCGGAAGAAGTCCCAAAAACTGTACTGTACTTTTCTTATATGCGAATCGTCTCTGAGCATTCCCTCTGGGGACCGCACATCCGATCTCAAACCCTAGCGAATCTACTGACAGATTATCCCTCGAGTGACGTCACTGGTCACTAACTGGTCACTATCGTCAGCTCTCGGGTACTCTTTCGAGAGGGGACTTTACTGCACTGAACTATACTGTGCCCCTGATGAAAATTATCACGATACTTCACTTAACTGTAGTTCTTTATCAGGACTAAACTTATCCTGTCATAACACATCACCCCCTCAATGCGACTTGTGTCATATGCCAATACAACACATGGTGCAATGAAACTGAACTTAAGGAGGATGACAACTTGAGCAACATTTACATGAGTTCACATGCTAAACATCGAAGACTGAAACTGACTGTATGAAACTGAACTGATATTGGGGAATCAAATCTGTGGCCAGTAGTTTTCCGGGATATCATCCGGATACTCATTATCATCACTGCCATAATAAGATTCCACGACTCCCGGGGGCTCCTCCATGGAGTCCACATGACTTGACTCGGGCTCAGATCCGTACTCTGGGGTCACATCCCCGCCGATATCCGCTCCTACTTCATCCAACTCCTCGACTGAGGGAGTTGGGTAAGCGGCTGCTGCGAGGCCCAGCCCACGCAAATCGCTATCTGCGACCTGACTGCGGCAACTGCGGCTGGTTCGAGCCTCTGGGGGCGTGACGTACTAGCAGCATTTGGGTCGAGCTGCGTCTGCAGCCACTTTTGCTGCTGGACTTCGACTAAGCGAGCCGACTGTTGCTGGACCTGCTCCATCAGGTCCATACTGTGGGTGAGGAAACCCAACCTGTGCCCCGCTTTCAGCGCGTCGAGCAGTTTTGCTCGAGACTGCGGACGTCAGCTATGAACTTGATGTCCGGATGCTCCTCGAGCTGCTGGGGAGATAACTGATGACTCTGCGCGAGTAATTCGCGGAAACTGGATACTTTACTGTCGACTTCGGACTGAGAAAACGGCCCGTCGTACTCCCCGCTGACTCGGGCGAAATCCTCAACTGACTTAGACTGCAAGGAGAGCTTGATGGCTCGCTCGAGCTGCTCCTCCTCGGTTCCCTGCAAGTATATGGGAACTTAGTGATAAGGTATTGACTATGCAGATAAGGCTTCCTGCTGATATACTCCTGTCAACCAGCCTTTTGTTAAAGGGGTCAGGACTTTGTATATTTTCATTCTGACTTGCTGGGTGCAGCTACCCAGATACTTCTGCACTACTTCTATACTGTGTTCACAATCAGAGAACTCATGCCAGGAAGGCTCTGCATGTCCTTTCCACCTTATCTGAAACTCAACTAGGCCTTTCTTCTTCTTAGATCTGGAACTGACTACGTTATGATCAGTGATGGCATCCACTTCCCACTCCTCAGTCACATCCACCCATACTGGAGTAACTTCTGCTCCCTCTCTTTGCATGTATGGTTTAACTAGGGCTACTGAAACCCTTGTATGTATCTGTAGAGTGGCTGGGAGGTCTAACAAGACTGTAGACCCATTTTCACTGACTTCTAACACTTGTACTGGACCTACAAACTTGGAACTGAACTTGTGCCTTAAGCAGGGGTGTCGTAGCCTTATGTTTCGAGTACTCATCCAAACTGATTGCCCTCTTACATACTCATGGCGTACTACCCCCTGCTTGTCATAAGCCTCCTTCATATTACACTTAGCCCAATGGACACTTTGTCTAGCCCTAGCAAACTCCTCATGGGCTTGTAGAAGGGTTCTGGCACCTGGTGATGACATGCCCACCCAACTGGCTACTTCTGCACTGGGTGCCGCAATACCTTCCTTATGAGCTATCCGTTTCTTCACGGCCTCAAAAGGTGCTAACGGTACTGTAACTCTGTTCATCTTGAACGGCGTACTTCCAGTGGTTTCACGGTACATGTCATTCAAGGCAAACTCAATGAAGGGCAGTTTATCGTTCCAATCCTTATGATCTGCACCCACATAATGCCTTAGAGCTGTCTCCACTACCTCATTAGTACGTTCTATCAGCCCATTGGGTTGTGGGTGGTAGGCTGTACTCATACTTAGCCGGATGTCTGCTGCATCACACAAGGCCTTAAAGAACTGAGAGTTCCACTGCTGCCCCCTGTCACTGACTACTTTTGGGGGGAACCCATAATGAGGAAATACTTCTCTGAAGAACAGCTTCACAAACCCTTGGGTTGTGAGAGTGGTGTGCGTTGCAATCAGTCTGACCATCTTACTGAGATGACAGCAGAATACTACGATTGCATTGTAACCCCCTTCACTGGTTGGGGTCAGATCTGTGATAAGATCCACACCTATCGTCCTCCAGCAGGTGCTGGGCGATTCAATTAGTGTAAGCGGAGGTCTTCTTTTGCGCCTGTCCGGCTTATCACTTTGACATTTGTAGCATGACTGGACGTAGTTCTTTATATCGGTGGTAATGCCAGTCCACCAGAACTGACGTTGAACTAGGTTCAGTGTTTTCTGAATACCTAAGTGTCCACACCACGGCACATCGTGATGCCAATACAATATGTCATTTCTTAACTCACTGTCTCTAGGTACATAGAGGAGGTTGTCCTTCCACAAAAGGGTTCCCTCAGGACTTTCTGTAAGTCCTAACTTACTGCGTTGTTCACTTGTTGAGACCTCATTGTCAGTGAGAGTACTCTTCCGGACTCTTTCGAACAACTCTTCTGCCAATGTTTCGTACGCACTTCATGAGGGGTGAACCTCATCTGCTAGAGTGGGAGACAACTCAGGTTGACTAGACACTGGTGTCCCTCGAACTCCTGATTCATTGGTGAGATGAGTGCCGTCAGTTTGCTCATCCCTTGCACAGTTCTCACGACCCTTACTTGAGACAACTGAACTGTGTGGCATCAAAGGGGCCTCGGAAGCTCTCACCATCCCTTGGTAACCCTCAATGTCACGTTTTCCATGCACTGACTTACTGATTTTCGGATCCGATGTTGCATGGGGGTCTGTGGGGAGAACAGGCGCTGACTCAATGCTTGCATGGTGCTCAAATTCAGCAAATCGTACACGTTTCTGTGGAGGCATACCAGAGTCGTATGCTCCTGCACGTGTTCGACGGGTGTCTCCTCTTGTGCTTCGGGCCGCGGGGACGCCTCCACCCCCTGCCGGTCCGCCGGCACCTGTGCCCGCGCCCGCTCCCCGGTAAGAGCGGCGGGTATAGCCGCCAAGGAGGACAACGCGAAGTTTGTGTCCAGAGCCTCCTGCAGCCGTGTGTGAGTTTCGCGCAACTGATTGACGAGGACCTTCTGGTTGGCCACTCGGTCGTTCAGCTGCTGCACGCGGACCAACTGATCCGCGACGTGACTGTGGGTCTCCCACAGGGCTCTCAGAGTATCCGACAGGATCTCGAGCTGGCGGTGTAGGTTGGAAAGTATTACTACCCTTAAGCTTAGCCTGGTTCTTGTATCAAAAAAATTTTTTAACGCTAAAACCAAAATTCTATGGTCCACTTGGCTAAAACCTTGCGTATTTAGGATATAACTAACCTGTCCGTTTTTCTGCTTTAAGCTGCCGTCATCCATACGGACTCTTTTCTTTCTTTTTGACCGGAACGTGAAACCAAGGAAGGAGTCGTTTTATAATAGAACAAAGGCTAAAGTAGCCAAATAGTTTCATTGTTTATAATTGAAATCGAACTGAAATATCAAAAGTTTACAGAACCTTTGTCTTCTTTTCCCCGCAGCTATGGCGAAACCGCAAGAACCGAATTTAACTTTGTCTATAATTGCTGAAGTATGGCTTATACCAACTATAATAACCGTTTTGGCTTTTGTCGTAGCTTTGCGAAGAGTCACGTTGGAAATCCCTGGCAAATGTGGCAAAAGGTAAAGGTAAGCACAAAACAGCGGTTCGCACACTTTTGTGGCCATAGGCTAATCAACTTGAAAGCATTATTAGGAAACGCTAAATTAGACCCGGAATTTATAGTTCCTAGGGTTGGGATTTTTAATCGGTTTATTTGGTTTAGCAGCGACAGGGTTTTTTCGGGGTTAGCAAAAAAAACTTAAATCAGCCTCTTTTAACCAGGCATTAGTTGCCTTGCTAGTAGGTATTTTACTTATTTACTTTCAATGCGGTAGTACTGATTGATCGGTCGACCTGAACTGACTGCAGTTTGCGCTGGAGAACTGCTTTGCGCTCCGCGTGCGCTGTGCATTCCTCCACTGACTGTACTGGATCGAAAACTGGATAGCACACACACGTCAGGCCAGTTATCTCCAGGCAAAACTAACTCAGACTGACTAGGTGGGGTCAGCATTCTGCTGAGGGCGTCCGCCACCACATTACGATCACCTCGAATATACAGGATCTCGTACTGAAAGCTCGCGAGGAATTCCATCCATCGGCTTGACGTCGGTTAAAATTTACTTGCTTACTTAACCACGTCAAAGGCTCATGATCAGTGTGTAGTTTTACATCACTGCCCTCTAAGTAACAGCGCCACTGTGCGAAGCAATACACCATTGCCAAGAGCTCTTGCTCAGTGGTGGTGTAATAGACTTCTGCTGGAGTGAGCTTACGTGCGACATATGGTACTGGATATGCCACATCGTCTTTGAACTGCACTAGTACACCCCCGATTGCTTTTATAGATGCATCACTATATACGTGGAATGGTAATGCGAAATCGGGATGGAACATCATAGTTGCGTTTCTTAGTAACTGTTTTAGACTGTTCCAGGCTGCTGTACACTCTGCAGTCCACTTAGGGGGAGCTTTCTGCGTGTGTGTGTGTAACACACACGCGATTTCTGAGTACTTGGGTATGAACCTGTTGAAGAAACTCATAAATCCCAGAAATCTTCGGCATTCTGTGGCTATACTCTCTTCGATAGAGGTAGCCCTGCGCTGATTACTCTCACTTTCAGCTGCAGCTAACTCACTGACTAGCTCAAGTGGTGGCTCCCACTTATCTAGAGCTTTAACTTTAGCAGGGTCTGGCAACACCCCCTCACCTGAAACCAGGTGACCCAAATAATTGAGTTGGGATTGTGCCCACTTGCACTTTGGTAACTGGCAGAACAGGTTGTGCTCCTTCAGTGAGCTCAGTACCTTATCTAGATGTAATGCATGCTCTTGCATGTTTACTGGACTTGATGATAATATCATCTAGATATACTAAGCAATAGCCCTCATTGATGTGATCCCTCAGGATCGTATTCATAGCTTGTTGGAATATGGCAGGAGCATTACTTAACCCCATGGGCATCACACACCATTGGTACAATCCATACGGTGTGGGGAAGGCAGTTACTGGCTTACTGCTGTCTTCCATTTTCAACTGATCGAACCCACTAGCCAAATTCAAAGCACTGAATACACTGGAGCCATGCAGACTGTCAAGGAGCTCACCTTGATGGGGGATAGGACCTCGATCCTTCTCAGTCCTTTGGTTGAGATGCCTGAAATCAACACAAAACCTCAACTTCCCGTTTGGTTTTGGGGCAAACAGGACTGAAAAACTCCAGGAGGATGAGCTAGGCTCAATCCATCCCTTATCGATGAATTCTTGTACTTTTTCGATGAGCTCAGTCCTTTCTAACGGAGTTAGCCGATACTGTCTTATGTAAACTGGCTTGGAACCCTCTTTGAGTTCAATCTTGCCCTCAAAGCCCTTAGCATGGGTATGTGGTGGAATTTTACCACATAAGGTTCCTCCTGGACCACTGTGCTTATCTATAACTTTCCGTACTACTGAAGTTAGCTTCTTAGGAGCTGCTGACTTCACTGGTTCTGCACTGTTACTGACTGGACTCTGCTGTGACTGGAGCTCTTCATCCTCCTTGGTGAAGAGCTGAACTTTGAACTTTACTTGAGTTCCTTTTGCAATGTCATGACTCAATTTCTTGAATTGTTTCCAAGAGCCTGGACCTTCCTGGCTCTGAGGGGTCTGACTGCTGGAAAGCATGACTGCAGGTGAGATTTTAGACAACGATAACTTTCTACTGAGGACGGTACGTTGATTCTCTGTACCATTGAATATGGTAATTGTTACTAACTTCTCCTGGTATACTATGCCCATACTATACTCCCACATTAGGTCATCGCATATAATGCAGTCATACCCTTGCAGTGCATCCTCTACTACCTGCATACGATAGACAGGGTGCTGGGTACTTAACTTTACTGGAACTAGGGCACTTCCCAAGCTCTTGGCAGCTCCAGCTATGCCTCCAATCCGATCTGTGGACTGACCAGGCTGACAAGCGATCCCCACTCTCTGTAGGAACTTTCTACTTATCACTGTGAGATTGACCCCTGAGTCAAACAATGTCCTCACTATTGCCCCACCGATGCGAACATCGAAACCAGCTTTATGGGCATTGGCTTCATCAGCCTGTGTGTGCATGAGTGGTGGTACTTGTTGCCTGAAACTCATCACAACACTATTACTTGGTACTGCTGCTTGGGGTACTGTACGTTGTACAGTCCTTGCTTCTTGCAACCAGGGAGTAAATGCCTTGTCTTTTCTTAATTTCATAGGCATTACTACTTTTAACTCGTAACTTGACTTATTCACTCCTGAGATATGTCTCAGTGCAGCATGGGCATCATACAGTTCGTTGCCTGTGATATTTAAAGGTAGTCTCATCTTCTAATGACATCACCCCCAGCCACAAATCTAACTCCTCATCAGAGTAAATAGTCCGAGCGCACCTGGCAGCATTTTCGTTATCCTGCCACTGGTTGCGCGGAGGAGGAGCTGGTAAGACTGGAGGTGGTACTGGAAACTCCGGCTGTGAGTCTTCCTCCCCGCACCGTCAGAGGACGTCATTCCTGATGTCCCAATACTTCTGCATGTACTCGGCCACTTCTGCGCCGTGGACAGGGTGTCCGTTGAGCGGGCAAGACTTGTACATATGGTCTCCCTGACAGACCACGCACTTCCCCTGACTTACTAACTGATAGCACTGTTGCGTGCTGAGGGGAGGCAGCCTCGCCTTTAATCGGAAATAGGGGGGTGCATACTGGTTGAGGGCCTGTACCGTGCGCTCGACTGTGGACTGAAAGGACGCGCCCAAGCACGCGGGGGTCTGCGGGGGTTGGCGACCATCCGTACTGTGTCGACCTCCCCGTCGACCTCCGCCGCGACCGTTTCCACGGCCGCGGACCACGCGTGCCTCCTCACGGGGTGGCATACTGTTTGCGCGGGGGCGTCGCGTACCGCGCGGCGACTCACTGCTCTGACTGTGGCGACCTGCACCTCGACCGCGCGTCATGGACATGACGGAGCCACTATGTGAACCTCTATTGCGGTTCGGGGTGCTACTACTAGTGGTCGGATGCAACTGTGTGAAAATGTCGTGGGCTGCGATCATTTGCGCACAAATTACACGGATGAACTCGTTCGACAGAGCGACTGTGGCTTGTGCCGTGTGCAAGCGTTGGTTCACAAACTGTAGAAACAACGCTGTAGACTGGAAATCTGTGAAATTTCTCCACGCTTTGGAGACTGAAGAGGTTATTTTACCTCTGACATGGACGTTACTCACTATCTCATGCACTTTCCTGATACACTGCAGGCGAGAAACTGGCTCAATTTCCAAAGAGCTACTTCGAACACTTGCTGATATAACTTGTGGATCTTCGTGCTCAGCGCTACACAGTCCGTCAATTCCACATACGTGGTCTCCAGATTTGGAGCTCCACCCAGGCGGCTTGCCTGGTGGTTACTGTACTTAAAACTTGACCCTTGACATGTCCGAGGAACTCGGACACGCCCCACTGAACTCCCTATACTGTTAACTGTTCACTTTTTCCCCTCCATCCATAGATTCGTTGGTCATCGTTGCTAATGCCCGATGTTAAACTCTCGATTACGATACTGTGAGGGATGGGGAACTGTTGTACTAGTCGTTCGATGGTGGTGAACCAAATCTACCCAGACTTTGTTGCGTGCTCTTGGTGCTGGGCATGCGATAATTACTATACTTATTGCGCATTTGAGGCTCCAGAAATCGCATGCCGTCAGAGCAGAGACTTTATGCGCAACAGGAGTAAGTGCGACAGCACCTGGCAGATCGTATGTAGTACCGTAGGTGAAGTCTGGGTGCAGCTGTTTTAGCTGCTCCGTCTGCTCCTGAGCATAAGGCACTATTAGCCCTGGGTTGATTTCGTACTGTGGTCCTCCCATGACGTTGAAATTAGGGAAGGTGAGGAAGAGGTCCGCTGTTCGTGACAAGGCTTCCATAACCGCTATCTCCAACGACAACAATGTCACCAGCCTCATAAGAATCCTGCACCAATCTCTTCCACGCGGGGATTCCGCGCCCGCGAACTGTCTAACTTGTAAAGTGGAGAGCTTACTGTCTTTGTGAAGCTCGAGAAGGGCCATTTCGATGGCGACTGTTGTTGCCTTGGTGCTCGTCAGGAGCAGTGTTGAGGACGTGTATAAGGCACGCCCGACTGGAGGTAGCAGACTGAACATGGTTCCCACTGTAGCGCTGCTGAGAAGCGCGGGAATCATTGGAATGCCCATCGGTGACTTTACTAGAAATCCCAGTGATGGATCCGCTTCGTCCATTTGTTCATCTGGGAAAACATCGATGGCTGCAAGGAATTCACTTGCTACTGTACTGTTGCCTGGCACTCCTGTGGCCAGGTCCGCAATGCCTTGTAAATTGCAAGCCTTCCAAAACTGTTGACTGTAGAGGTCTCCTACTCGGGAGCTAAGAGCCTCTTGGTCGGCTGGGTCCTGATATGCAGGAGTACAGAACATGGCCTTAAGGCCGACTGAAAACTGGTTTGCATATCGTGCGACTTCTAATACCGCACATACGTGCGCAGCTAAAACTTTACTTATTGCTGCGTCAACCAATGCAAAATTGTGGTCCGTCTGGACGGATAACATCTTATCCGTCAGGTAGGGCTCATCCTCACTGAAGAACTCGGACTGCTCGAGAACATCCCTAACACTATTCATTACCAGTTGGACCAAACATACTTTCAAGGCGGGCTACGTAGAGCACTCACCTTAATATTCATGTCGCTGCCGGAAAATGCACGCTGCATAGCGGCCTCAGTCTGAGCGTCCTGCGACATGACACTACTGAACTACGGAAACTGGCAAATTGGCCAGATCCCTGCAGAAGAGCCAAAATGTAATGGCAGCACAATGCTAGATACAACTTAATGGTTCGAATTTATGCTGATTACACAGACTGAAGATAACCTCGAAAGAGGTAGCAGATTCGCAAGCCAAACGATCGCAATTAAAGACCTTCGAGTTACCTCTCAAGCCCCAGATCCGGAAGAAGTCCCGAAAACTGTACTGTACTTTTCTTATAAGCGAATCGTCTCTGAGCATCCCCTCTGGGGACCGCACATCCGACCTCAGACCCTAGCGAATCTACTGACTATCCCTCGAGCGACGTCACTGGTCACTAACTGGTCACTATCGTCAGCTCTCGGGTACTCTTTCGAGAGTGGACTTTACTGCACTGAACTATACTGTGCCCCTCCTGAATATTATCAGGATACTTCACTTAACTGTAGTTATTTATCAGGACTAAACTCATCCTGTCATAACATTCAGGCGTTCTACGATGAGCGTGGCATCGAGAAGCAGCCCACTGCTCCGTACTCTCCTCAATCTAATGGCATCGCAGAATGTCTCAACGGGGTCCTAATGGACATGGCACGCTCAATGCTTGCCGATGCCGGCATGGGCCCTGAGTTTTTGGGGCGACGCCGTGCTGTACTCGAACATGGTGCGAAATTGCACCCTGTCTCGGCGCAGGAAGCTCACGCCACATGAGATGCTGCGCGGCAGAGCGCCGGACCTCGGGGCTTTCCGCGTGTTTGGGTACAGGGCGTGGGTGCATGTTCCCAACACCACTTCCAGGATCAAATTGGCGCCGAGGGCGCTTCCTGGACGCTTCTTGGGATTACACAAGCCCATGGGATCTGGAGTCTATCGCGTTCTGCTTGACAATGGGCGCATGATGCTCTCACGCACTGTCAAGTTTGATGAATCCCGTCGAGGCGTTGCTCCTGCGCCGGCGCCAGTGCAGGTCGTTTACGTGCAGGATGACGAGGATGGCTTGCAGGAGCCCACGTCCGAGGAGGTGCTAGCAGTGCCAGCGGATGGGCCCACCTCTGGGGAGGTGCCAGCGATGCCGATGGACGCTCCCATGCAGGAAGACACAGCGTGGGGCCCGGAGGTGGATGTGGGACCGGACCAGCCTGAGCAGGTGGGGGAGTATCTACAATTGGAGGTAAACGTAATGCGAGACCCCATACTCCCTCCCCAGCTCGCTGAGCCGGGACCTGCGCAACCGCCGGTGGTCCCACGAGTGGTGTCGCCGCAAACTTACGCCGGACGGCCGCGTCGGGCGACGGCTGGGGTGCCGCCAGTGCGCCACACCTATGCGGCTGTTGCCTCGCTGTGTACCATTCCCGAGGATGGTCTGCCGCGTAGTTCGCGGTGGACGCGCACACACCGCAAGCGCTTCCGGCAGCCCGGGGGATCAGCCAGAGGGGTGGCGGACCGCTTGCATGATCGCCTGCATTGGCGTGAGGGACGGCGCGGGATGCAGCCTCTGCGGTTGCCGGAGCTGAGCCATTCGCGGCAGCCTGCGCCCTCGCAGCCACCGATCGGGGAGCCTGCAGTGTGGCAGTCCAGTGCTCAGCAGCCTGAGCCGGATGTATTGGCTGCAGCGTGGAGCGCGGTGCTACTCCCTGGCACCGGGGCGACGACCGGGGCGAGATACGAGATGACATGACGCGGCTCGCGATGGCAGCAGGAGCGGTGGAGCACACGTCATCCGCGCCTTGGTCTCCAAACCCCCAGTCAGTGCCTGAGGCCCCTGTCTCGCCCCGACGCCGCCGAGTGGCAACGAGCGATCGATGAGGAAATCTCCTCATGCCTCCAATATGGAGTCTGATCCGAGTGCGACCTCCCCGCCGGCAAGCAGGCGCTCCCCAGTCGCATTCTGCTTGAGCGCAAACGCTGTGGGCGGTACAAAGCGCGCTTGGTGGCTGGTGGTCATAGGCAGAAACATGGTCTCGACTTCGACGAGACATTTGCACCTGTTTGCTCCCACAGAACCATGCGCATGATGCTCGCAGTCTGCGCCCACGAGGACTTAGAAATGCGACAGTTCGATATCCGCACGGCGTTCCTCAACGGGGAGCTGGAGGAAGAGGTGTATCTCCGCCCGCCAGCCGGTGCCGGAGTGGGGAGGGTAGGGAAGGTCCTTCGCCTGCACCGTGCATTGTACGGGTTGCGGCAAGCTGGCAGGACGTGGAACAAGCGTCTAGAGACGTCGCTGCGGGAACGCAGTTTTGTGCAGGCCGAGAGCGACCCTTGCGGATCCTGCACGGCGAGGCCGGAGCTACACTTGCGATGTTCTATGTCGACGACGGCATGGTGGCCGCCCGCACGACTGCTGAGGCAGACGCGCTGGTAGACATGGTCGCAGCCATGTTTGAGATCAGGAGACTTGGGGAGCCAGATGATTTCTTGGGCATCCGCATTGTCCGAGATCGTAAGGCCCGTACGATCACCATTCATCAAGAAGATAAGGCACGTGCTTTAGCCGGGTCGGTGGGGGTGACTGGCGAGAGCCAGGGCGTGCCGATGTCTCCTGAATTGTTTGCGAGTCTCCACGCCGCTGCGCCTGGTGAGGCATTGGGGAGCGCTGAAGAGTATCGCACGATCCTTGGCAGCTTGCTGCACATTGCGCAGTGCACTCGACCCGACATTGCCTTGGCAGTGGGAGCATTGGCAAGCTATGCCAAGTTCCCTTCTCGATTGCACCACGATGCGTTGCTTGATGTGGTCAAATATGTAGGAGGCACAGTGCAACGTGGTATCACGTATGGACATACACAGGTGTCAGTGCAGATTTGGTGTGACGCGAACTTTGCTTCATGTTTGGACACGCGTAGAAGCGTGACAGGATATGTTGGTATGTATGGCGGCGCAGTCTCGTGGTCGAGCAAAAAGCAGCCCACCACCGCAGCCTCCACAATGGAACCAAGCGTGCGGGGCTGTTGCGCGTGAAGGGCTGGCGTTACTCAAAGCCATGCGAGACATATCCGGGCTAAGCATTGACTTTCCGATCGCTGGCCCGCTGACTATATTCTGTGATGATCAGGCAGCTCTGTTATTGTGCAAGGATCGCAAAGAGACACAGCGGTCAAAGCATATTGATATTACACATCACTTTGCACGTGACAGAGTGGTTAGTGGTGACGTGCAGTTCTTGTATTGCCGATCAGCAGATAATGTTAGTGATTGCTTGACAAAGGCCCTCAATCGTTCAGTGTTTGAGGTTTGTCTGGTAGGACTTGGTATGTGTTACAAGCGACAGGGCCGGCAAATCTGGGAAAGGCTACTGAAAGACGAACAAAAGAAAAGAAAAAGGAAGACAAAGCAAACAGCGACACAATCAAACAACGAAGCAAGTCAGACCTCAACCGGGCCCTCTTCCGGCTCATCACATCCTGGCTGGAAGTTGTGTCCAACACGCACAGCAATGCGCGAGAGAGAGTTGTAGTACATGCGCGCATTGCCCTTGCAAACGGCGCAGCTGAGCTCCCGACGCACGGTCCGGACAAAAGCGGCTTTAGACACCCGACCCGCCGCCGCTACCAAATCGCCAAGCTCTGATATCTGACTTGGTATGTTGCGCATTTGACATGGTAGTGTCTTGTGTCCGGAAGGGGAGTGTTGGAGTTGGCTGATTCAGTGCCAGCCTTCCTATCTAGATTTGTCTGAGATATCTAGTATTCCGGATTTGACACTTCCACACTGTGCTTTGATATTGTTCTGACATATATGGATCGACTCTGAGCCTTCAGCTCCAGAGTCGAGTGTAACGACAAACTGGGATGCGTGCGTCGCTACCTTAACTTGGAATGAAAACGTCGGGGCGACATCCTCGTGGTCTGGCCTGACGGTGGCGTCCGCATCCTGGACTGCGTCGTCACGCACCCGGCGGCTGCATCGTACGTGCGAGACGCAGCGGAGGCTGGAGGGTCTGCGGCTGCGAAGGCTGAGGCGAGGAAGCGGGCGGAGTTCGCGGAGGTTGGCGAAGGCTCTGCGTTCGACTTTGTGCCGCTTGCTGTTGAGTCATACGGCCGCATGGGTGTCGCGGCGTCGCGGTTCTTGTCGGAGCTTGGCGACCTGGTGGAGGCGGCAGGTCGGGTGTCCAAGGCCGCTTTCGTACGGACTGTGCGTCGGGAGCTCAGTTGCGCCCTGTGCAAGGGCAATGCGCGCATGTATTACAACTCTCTCTCGCGCATTGCCGTTCGTGTCGGGCACAACTTCCGGCCGGGCTGTGATGAGCCGATGGAGGGCCCGGATGATGCCCGTTTTACTTAGTTGTTTCGTTTGTGTCGCTGTGTGCTTTGTCTTCCTTTGTTTTTCATTCGCGTTTTGGTGGTCTTTCCTGGTTTGCCAGCCTTGTCGCTTGTAACACCTTAACTTGGAATGTCCTGGAACTTCCAACAGTGGGAAGTGGTGCTGTGAGGGTTGGTGGGGGATGGTATGGCAACAGTTGGTTGCAGACCACAACGAGTCGACGCACTGAGGGAGGAATTGAGCCCACAAGTTTGACAGAGTTATGTGTTGAGTTCTAGCTCTCCAGCGATAGACTCTAGTACCTGACCAAGGATTCCATGTCTACTCTCACAGTAGCCACAGCCCTGATAAGCTCAGGCTCTGCTCCCAGTGGGTTAGATTGTTCCAGTGTAACGACATCTCAGCAGGTTATGGGCCCGTGCGCTCTCTGGGCTGTCTCCGCCGCTGTAGATTAGTATGCACCGTAGATTCGCGAGAAAGCCTCGTGCGACACGATGTACGCTAGGCGGTGTATATATATATCGTTCCTGATAATGAATTTCAATTCATGTCGGTAATGAATGGCACGACTGTGCGCCCCGGTGAGGCGCACGTTGGCTTGCTCGTCAGGGGTTAAATGCAGCACCTGGGGACCTGTCCACCAAAGACACCCGCAGCCCGCGCGTCAGCGGAGTCTCACCTTAGTTTCACTTCAGTTGGTAAATTCACGGCACTGCGCGCCCCGAGGCTGTTTCCCTGGGCCTGACCATCAGAGGCTACAAGTAGTACCTCGGTGATCCTCCCACAACACACAAACGCAGCCAACCCATCAACCTGTGACAGCGACAACCGGAACTTCACTTCTCATTGGCCCGTGCCATTGCTGCAAGACGTTTCACGGTCAACCTCAAGTTTCATTCAAGCCAGCCGCTCATCGGACGACCGCAAACGCATAGAGGCTTCACCGATGGCTCACATAAAATTGCTAACTGATGATCCGATTCAGCAGGCAAGTTTGCCTATACATCCCAAGCTCCATCAAAGCGCCAGTCCTAGCGCGAACCCTACAGATGACGAAAGGCGATCGAAGGAGCTTCAAGACGAAGCCATCCTCTCCCAATGCAATCAAAGACGAGTCCAGAAATTGTCTGCTCGTCCGTGCTCGTCAAGCTCATGTGAATTATGGCACGGGGTGATATGGCAAGCCAGCGCTCCAGCCAGCCTACCCCGGTTGATTAACAAACATCCATTCCTAATGCAGCACCCAGTAGCTGTATGACGATGTCAATGATATAAATGAACATGCATTTGGTGATGTGACAAGCCTGCCACAGGGGAGATATCACCCAACTGCTTGCTTCAAGACAGATGTAGCTTCTGCTCGACATGAGAAAGCCTCACGATTGACAGTGCATTTGAGAATGGGGAGTGACCCCAAGCACATTAGCTATGAGGCAAGGGTATTTGATAGATGTAGGATTGTTTCACCGCTCCGAACTAGGTGTGACATATCTCGAACTACATGACCTGTCGTCCTGTTTATCCTTGTCTGGCACAGGGGAGTGCTGAGTTCTAGCTCTCCAGCGATAGACTCTAGTGCCTGTCCAAGGATTCCATGTCTACTCTCACAGTAGCCACAGCCCTGATATGCTCAGGCTGTGCTCCCAGTGGGTTAGATTGTCCCAGTGTAACGACATCTCAACATTATGCACTGCTGGTGTCACATGGATAGGGGAGAATGGTGTGGGTGAGACTCGAAATGTTGGCCTGGCCACCATGGCAGATGTGAAGCTGCGAGGTTGCTCGTTGCAGCCTTGGCCAACGCGCGCAGCAGGTGTGCTACACATCGGCTGTGAGTGAGCCTCGAAGGCACCTTCCTGCTGCAACGCAGCCACCCTGGCCATGGAGCGTGCTTGACATTCTGCCAAAGTCATGGCATGCTGATGGGTCCAGTGGAAGTAGTTGCATGCACGGGTTTCGCAGGTGTAGAAAGTGCTGCCAGATGAGTGCGGCTGGTTGCTCTTCCGATTGACAGCTTCATTGCCGCAGTAGCATAGCACCAATCCGCCTCCTGCATGCTTGAAAATATTGTCGACGTGGAAGTGGCTTCCAAGCGTTGCATGCTTAAGCAATGCCCTACTCAATGATAA